>NC_084742.1:34937072-35077072 GCF_033978785.1 Entelurus aequoreus | reverse complement strand
CCCATACTCTCTGTGCACTCCCCACACTACTTCCCGAGGGACACGGTCGAATGCCTTCTCCAAGTCCACAAAACACATGTAGACTGGTTGGGCAAACTCCCATGCACCCTCAAGGACCCTGCCGAGAGTATAGAGCTGGTCCACAGTTCCACGACCAGGACGAAAACCACACTGTTCCTCCTGAATCCGAGGTTCGACTATCCGGCGTAGCCTCCTCTCCATCCATCCATCCATCCATCTTCAACCGCTTATCCGGAATCGGGTCGCGGGGACAGCAGCTCCAGCAAAGACCCCCAGACTTCCCTCTCCAGAGCAACATTTGCGACTTCCTCCTGGGGAATCCCGAAGCGTTCCCAGGCCAGAGAGGAGATGTAATCCCCCCATCTGGTCCTTGGCCTGCCGCGGGGCCTCCTCCCAGTGGGACGTGCAACGAGGACCTCCCTAGGGAGACGCTCGTGAGGCATCCGCACGAGATGCCCGAACCACCTAAGCTGGCTCCTTTCCAAGCGAAGGAGCAGCGGCTCTACTCCGAGTCTCTCTCGGGTGACTGCACTTCTCACCCTATCTCTAAGGGAGATGCCAGCCACCCTTCTGAGGAAACTCATTTCGGCCGCTTGTATCCGCGATCTTATTCTTTCGGTCATTACCCACACTTCATGACCATAGGTGAGAGTAGGAATGTAGATAGCTCGGTAGACCGAGAGCTTTGCCTTCTGGCTCAGCTCCCGTTTCGTCACAACAGTGCGGCAGAGAGACTGCAATACTGCCCCAGCTGCTCCGATTCTCCGGCTGATTTCCTTCTCCATCTTTCCCTCACTCGTGAACAAGACCCCGAGATACTTAAACTCCTCCACCTGGGACAGAGTCCTGTCCCCTACCCGGACTGTACAAACCATCGGTTTCCTGCTGAGAACCATGGCCTCAGATTTGGAGATGCTGATCCTCATTCCAGCCGCTGAACACTCGGCTGCGAACCGATCCAGTGAGAGCTGAAGGTCACGAACCGAAGGTGCCATCAGGACCACATCATCTGCAAACAGCAGTGACGCAACCTTTAGCCCCCCGAGATGTATACCCTCTCCGCCATGGCCACGACTCCGCCTAGAAACCCTCTCCAGCACACCTGAATAGACCTTACCGGGAAGGCTGAGGAGTGTGATCCCACGATAGTTAGAACACATCCTCCGGTTCCCCTTCTTAAAGAGAGGAACCACCACCCCGGTCTGCCAATCCAGAGGTACCGCCCCCGATGTCCACGCGATGCTGCAGAGTCTTGTCAACCAAGACAGCCCCACAGCATCCAGAGCCTTAAGGAACTCCGGGCGGATCTCATCCACCCCCGGGGCCTTGCCACCGAGGAGCTTTTTAACTACCTCAGCAACCTCAGCCCCAGAAATAGGAGAGCCCACCACAGATTCCCCAGGCACTGCTTCCTCATAGGAAGACGTGTTGGTGGGATTGAGGAGGTCTTCGAAGTATTCCCTCCACCGATCCACAACATCCGCAGTCGAGGTCAGCAGAACACCATCCTCACCGTACACGGTGTTGATATTGCACTGCTTCCCCTTCCTGAGGCGGCGGATGGTGGTCCAGAATCGCTTCGAAGCCGTCCGGAAGTCGTTTTCCATGGCTTCCCCGAACTCCTCCCATGTCCGAGTTTTTGCCTCCGCGACCGCCGAAGCCGCACACCGCTTGGCCTGTCGGTACCTGTCCGCTGCCTCAGGAGTCCTATGAGCCAAAAGAACCAGATAGGACTCCTTCTTCAGCTTGACGGCAACCCTCACCGCCGGTGTCCACCAACGGGTTCTAGGATTACCGCCACGACAGGCACCAACTACCTTGCGGCCACAGCTCCAATCAGCCACCTCGACAATAGAGGCGCGGAACATAGTCCATTCGGACTCAATGTCCAGCACCTCCCTCGTGACATGTTCAAAGTTCTTCCGGAGGTGGGAATTGAAACTCTCTCTGACAGGAGACTCTGCCAGACGTTCCCAGCAAACCCTCACAATGCGTTTGGGCCTGCCAGGTCTGTCCGGCATCCTCCCCCACCATCGCAGCCAACTCACCACCAGGTGGTGATCGGTAGAAAGCTCCGTTCCTCTCTTCACCCGAGTGTCCAAAACATGAGGCCGCAAATCCGACGACACAACTACAAAGTCGATCATGGAACTGCGGCCTAGGGTGTCCTGGTGCCAAGTGCACATATGGACACCCTTATGTTTGAACATGGTGTTCGTTATGGACAATCTGTGACGGGCACAAAAGTCCAACAACAAAACACCGCTTGGGTTCAGATCCGGGCAGCCATTCTTCCCAATCACGCCTCTCCAGGTTTCACTGTCGCTGCCAACATGAGCGTTGAAGTCCCCCAGTAGAACGAGGGAATCACCCGGGGGAGCACTCTCAAGTACTCCCTCGAGTGAATCCAAAAAGGGTGGGTACTCTGAGCTGCGGTTTGGCGCGTAAGCGCAAACCACAGTCAGGACCCGTTCCCCCACCCGAAGGCGGAGGGAAGCTACCCTCTCGTCCACCGGGTTGAACTCCAACATGCAGGCTCTGAGCCGGGGGGCAACAAGAATTGCCACCCCAGCCCGTCGCCTCTCACTGCCGGCAACGCCAGAGTAGAAGAGAGTCCAGCCCCTCTCGAGAGAACTGGTTCCAGAGCCCTTGCTGTGCGTCGAAGTGAGTCCGACTATGTCTAGTCGGAACTTCTCCACCTCGCGCACTAGCTCAGGCTCCTTCCCCCCCCCTGCCGCCCAGCTCACATCGCACCCGACCTCTATGACCCCTGCTATGGGTGGTGAGCCCATTGGAGGGGGAACCCACGTTGCCTCTTCGGGCTGTGCCCAACCGGGCCCCATGGGGCCAGGCCCGGCCACCAGGCGTTCGCCTGTCCCGGCCACCAGGCGTTCGCCATCGTGCCCCACCTCCGGGCCTGGCTCCAGAGGGGGGCCCCGGTGACCCGCGTCCGGGCGAGGGAAATCTGGGTCCATAGTTTTTATTTCTCATTGAGGTCTTCGAGCTGCTCTTTGTCTGATCCCTCACCTAGGACCAGTTTGTCTTGGGAGACCCTACCAGGGGGCATAAAGCCCCCGGACAACATAGCTCCTAGGATCATTGGGACACGCAAACTCCTCTACCACGGTAAGGTGGCAGCTCAGAAAGGATATATATATATATATATATATATATATATATATATATATATATATATATATATATATATATATATATATATATATATATATATATATATATATATATATATATATCAGCTGAGATGGGCTCCAGCACCCCTCGCAACCCCAAAAGGGACAAGCGGTTGAAAAAAACAATATATATATATATATATATATATATATATATATATATATATATATATATATATATATATATATATATATATATATATATATATATATATATATATATATATATATCCATCCATTCATCCATCCATCCATCCATTTTCTACCGCTTGTCCCTTTCGGGGTTGCGAGGGGTGCTGGAGCCCATCTCAGCTGATATATATATATATATATATATATATATCCCCATCCATCCATCCATTTCCTACCGCTTATCCCTTTCGGGGTTGCGGGGGGTGCGAGAGCCTATCTCAGCTGAGATATATATATATATATATATATATATATATATATATATATATATATATATATATATATATATATATATATATATATATATATATATATATATATATATATACATATATATATATATATATATATATATATATGTATATATATATATATATATATATATATATATACATATATATATATATATATATATATATATATATATATGTATATATATATATGTATGTATATATATATAAGAAAATAAATGATACTTTTTTTTTTTAATTGCAAAATTATTTTTACTGTGAGACCTTCGTGAAGCTGCTTCCGCTCTATGAAAATGATCAAATACACCTACTCTTTGATTGAGTCGTACATTTTTTTCATGTTTTGCTATATTTAGGTACCTAAAAGCATCTTTTCTGATGAGTGACGTGAAGCCCTGCTACATTGTGCTATTGGGCTACATTTGGCAAATATAGTAAAAAATAAAAACAAAATAAAAAAATTCTAAAACTACAATTACACAAATACATTTTCTGAGAGCACAAGCGTAGCACAAATGAACAGCAGTGGTATTGCATGCAGCTTCCCACAGGTTATTGTGGAACAATGAATACAAACTACTAGCTCAACAGTCAATATAATTGTATACATAATGTCTAAAAACATTTAAAAACAGCAGAAATGTATTATTGTGAGTTAATTAATACTACTGCTAATAATAGCAATAGTTATTTTAAAAAGTAAAACAAAAGTAACAGTTTTTTTACTGAGGCAAAATTATAATAAATAATACAAATAATTTCAATCATAGCAGTATGAATGTTTTATTTTTGTTTTTTTTTATTTTTAAATTTTTAAATGATCATCATTACTATTAAAACCAACTGTCTTGTACGCATGTAGTCCATCCAAAGCTATACTTCTCAGACACTTTTGCCACTTATTAAAAGGGTGATACATGCTCAAAGAGTTTTAAAGAACTTGTTTCGAATATTGGATGACATCACCAGTTCAACAACCCCAATCGCTGCTTTGACAGCTCGTCTCCTCAGGCTGAAACCTTCTGAAACGCTTCCTTTTCTTTCCTTTCACCATGCAGCTTCTATTCATCCCCCTCAACAAACACACACACACACACACACACACACACACACACACACACACACACACACACACACACACACACACACACACACACACACATAGACACTCTTAAGGCCGGCCTATATTCTCCTTGGCAACAGTGCAAGGAGGCCTTTTCACACATGTGCACATCCGGGATCTAACATCTGCGGCGCGAGCAAAGAGAGGCAAAGCGGGAATGTATTTGACACTTTATAGTGGGAATATCAGTGGAATCATGCAGGGAGGCAAATGGAGCCGTTATGTAATTCCTGTTTGGCAGCGCTTCCGCTTTCTGACAGCTGTTTGCTGGATTTTCCTTTTGACTCTCACTCTGTTTTGCACACATACAGGATAACCTGGGGGAGGAAAACAGTGATGGTGGCCTCTAATTAATAATAATAAGTCATGCTTGCTGCACAATTCATGCTTGCCATCTTCAGTGTGAGAAATCTGGTTTTCCTCTATGGAGGTACAGTTTAATCCCTTTGGTTGTGTCTATAAATACATTTAAGACACTTCCTGCTGCATCTCGGCTCTCAGCCTCCTGCACGTATACAGCACGTCTTATTTGCAAAGACACTATGTTCCGTACAATATATACAGTCGGGTCAAAGAGAGAGCCCTTGTCAAATTTGAACAGTATATCTTCTCCAGGGACAATACTGTACAAAGTAAACTTGGATATAGCCTGAGTTTTTACAGTAGTCAGTGCAGTGACGTGCAATGAGTGTCATGGCTGGTGAGACACTGACCAGTTAAGTGTTTTTGTTTAGGTTTTTTTTACCTTAAATTGTTCTCATTCAGAGGGTAACAACAATAAAATAATAATTAACTTCCAACAGTGGTTCTTAAACTCTTTTCACCAACCATAATGACCAACATTAAAATGCAGTAGCGTAATTGGTCCAAGTCGTCATTAAAAATAAAGCAGAGGTTTTATTTAACAAGTGTATTTGATATTTTTGGCCACTGTAATAATACACACAGTTTGAACAGTGAAACCGTGTTTGAATATTGCAAAATACAACACTAATCACTTAATTAAAAGATACTTTATCACTACAAGTAGCCCACGTGCCACTAGTGGTCCCTGTACCACAGTTGAAGAACCCCTGTACTTTAACATCTAAACTACAACACATTTGTGGTCTTCTATACCTTCATTTGGATATAAAGTCAATGCATATCCTTACCCTGTTGTAAAAGTCCATTATTTGTATTTTATTTTTGAAAGTATCTCTGCTGCTTCTTCTGTAGGATGGCAGCGGCAAGGAATCCGACCAGAGTAATGTGTGCCTTGCCGACATTTTCTCTGCAGTTTATTTTCCAATTAGCAAAATTAAGAATGTCCCACTTCCAACAAAGGCGTTACACAAGCTGTTGAAAGCCGTGGGGTAGAATGCATGTTTCCACAAACATTATATGGCAAAATGCTAATAAACAAATGGGCAAGTGTCAATATTGAGCAATTAAACAGCACTGTATAGGCTTTGGCTTGTGACACTTACTCGCAGGTTTCTACCTTTAGGAGAAGTGCAAATTCATTTATTTTCACTTGATTAAACAAAACGATTGGAATCATGCATAAAATAGATACATGACACAGTTCAATATACAAAGGTGTTGCCCCCTGCCTGCACATCTGTGTCAGCGTACAGCTTGTATAGCAGTATAGATTTACTATCCACTGAAAATGTGTCAACACACATCCATTATTGTCTAAATAGTGGACAACACAGGTAAGTAGATAGATCATTGTGTCTTGTCAACGGTCATAACGTCATGGTCTGGGGGCTGCATGAGTGCTGCCGGCACTGAGGGGACTAGATTCATGAACATGAATTGCAACATGAGTATGATGATACTTTGGCTTTCCTACAGTCAGGCAATGGTGGTGTAGGAGTGACAAAAGCTTCCAGCTGTGGTTCATTGAGGGGAAACATGAATTCCAGTGGACATTTTCCAATTGCGTCATTGGTGTAAGGCAGGGGTGCCAAACTCATTTTAGATCGGGGACCACATGGAGAAAAATCTACTCTCAAGTGGGTACGGACTGGTAAAATCACGGCACGATAACTTAAAAATAAAGACAACTTCAGTTTCTTTGTTTAAAAATAGAACAAGCACATTCTAAAAATTTACAAATCATAATGTTGTTGTTGTTTTTTTTATACTTACATTTTGCGGTTACTAGTATGTTATCTTTATTTGTCATTAGTTTTACTTTCTGAATAGATTATGTGATAATGTTCATCAGTCAACTCATTGATGTTAATTTTAAATCTATCAAGATAAAAAAATAATATCAAAATCAAAATACAGGATGTTATTTATGTAGTTTGCTCATTTGCCTCGAGTGGTGCACTAACATCATGTGGGGTTTTTTTGTTTTTTTTACATATGTAGCATAATCTACAAAGATACAAAGAATTGCTATTGCGACATCTAGTGGACACATTTAGAACAGCAGTTTCTTTCATTAAAAATTTCGGCTCATATTTATACTTAGCAAACTCATCCCGCGGGCCGGATAAAACCTGTTCGCGGGCCGGATCGGCGTTTGACACCCCTGGTGTAAGGTTTAAGTGTGGGCATCATTGTTATCTAGCACTGCCTTAACCCTCTTGGACATGGAATTGAGCAGAGCTTCACACACCATCTTCTTCCACTCCTCCATGACGACAACATTGGTGGATGTTAGACACCTTGCATTCTTCCATCTTACTTCCTGCCCCTTAAGCATACCCCACGGGTGCTCAATTGGGTTCAGGTGTAGAAGAGACATACTTGAACACCCAATCACTTTCAACTTCCAAAGCAAGGCACTTGATCGTCTTGGGGGTGTGTTTGGGCTCCTTATCAATCAATCAATCAATCAATCAATCAATCAATCAATCAATCAATCAATATTTATTTATATAGCCCTAAATCACAAGTGTCTCAAAGGGCTGCACAAGCCACAACGACATCCACGGTACAGAGCCCACATAAGGGCAAGGAAAAACTCACAACCCAGTAGGACGTCGATGTGAATGACAATGAAAAACCTTGGAGAGGACCGCAGATGTGGGTAACACCCCCCTGTAGGGGAGACCGGATGCAATGGACGTCAAGTGGGTCTGACATAATATTGTGAAAGTCCAGTCCATAGTGGATCTAACATAATAGTGAGAGTCCAGTCCATAGTGGGGCCAGCAGGAGACCATCTCGAGCGGAGACGGGTCAGCAGCGCAGAGATGTCCCCAACCGTTGCACAGGCGAGTGGTCCACCCCAGGTCCCGACTTTGGACAGCCAGCACTACATCCATGGCCACTGGACCTGTGTCCCCCCTTCCACAAGGGAGAGGGGGACAGAGGAGAAAAGAAAAGAAACGGCAGATCAACTGGTCTAAAAAGGGGGTCTATTTAAAGGCTATAGTATACAAATGAGTTTTAAGATGGGACTTAAATGCTTCTACTGAGGTAGCATCTCTAACTTTTACCGGGAGGGCATTCCATAGTATTGGAGCCCGAACAGAAAACGCTCTATAGCCCGCAGACTTTTTTTGGGCTCTGGGAATCACTAATAAGCCGGAGTTCTTTGAACGCAGATTTCTTGCCGGGACATATGGTACAATACAATCAGTAAGATAGGATGGAGCTAGACCGTGTAGTATTTTAGACGTAAGTAGTAAAACCTTAAAGTCACATCTTAAGTGCACAGGAAGCCAGTGCAGGTGAGCCAGTATAGGCGTAATATGATCAAACTTTCTTGTTCTTGTCAAAAGTCTAGCAGCCGCATTTTGTACCAACTGTAATCTTTTAATGCTAGACATAGGGAGACCCAAAAATAATACGTTACAGTAATCGAGACGAGACGTAACGAACGCATGAATAATGATCTCAGCGTCTCTAGTGGACAAAATGGAACGAATTTTAGCGATATTACGGAGATGAAAGACGGCCGTTTTAGTAACACTTTTAATGTGTGACTCAAACGAGAGAGTTGGGTCGAAGATAATACCCAGATTCTTTACCGACTCGCCTTGTGTAATTGTTTGGTTGTCAAATGTTAAGGTGGTATTATTAAATAAATGTCGGTGTCTAGCAGGACCGATAATCAGCGTTTCCGTTTTCTTGGCGTTGAGTTGCAAAAAGTTAGCGGACATCTATTGTTTAATTTCATTAAGACACGCCTCCAGCTGACTACAATTCAGCGTGTTGGTCAGCTTTAGGGGCATGTAGAGTTGGGTGTCATCAGCATAACAGTGAAAGCTAACACCGTATTTGCGTATGATGTCGCCTAACGGCAGCATGTAGATACTAGAGAGTGCAGGGCCAAGAACCGAACCCAGGGGAACTCCGCACGTTACCTTAACATAGTCTGATGTCACATTGTTATGGGAGACACACTGCATCCTGTCAGTAAGATAAGAGTTAAACCAAGACAAGGCTAAGTCTGACATACCAATACGTGTTTTGATACGCTCTAATAAAATATTATGATCGACGGTAGGTGATCATAAAACTGACATGCTGTGCATTTTTTGCTTCCAAATGTCGGAGTACATGTCGGAATTGATGTTTCCCTCAATGAACCACAGTTCACCAGTGGCGGCTGAACTCATGCCGCCACCGCCATGCTTCATTGTCGACAAGACACAATTATCTTAGTAGGTACATGTTGCCAGCAATTTAGACACAAATGTGAGTACATTGACTACTCCAAAGGATATCCAAGTTTACTTTCTATATTGTCCCTTGAGAACATGTGATAGAAATGTTAGCTAAAATGTGAGGTACTGTATGCGTGTAAGTGTGTTTTTTATAGTGTTACAAACTCTTGTATTCACACACACACAATTGTGGTCATATTCCTGCTCTTCCCCCATTTTAGACTATTTCAGGCTGCCAAAGAGACGGCACCCACTGCCTTATATAAAGCCATTAACGCACTATTTTTAGTGGCAAGGTAGCAGCGGAGTTTCAGTGTAAATGGGGCCCACTTTTAGTTTTTCAAATAAAACAGAGGAGTCAAATGCATGCGACTAAAGCCTTTCAGGGGCAAAAGAATCAGCATCCTAATCAGAATCAAAAGAAGACAATAGATCCACGATAATGTTGACTCCATTACAACCCTCAGGCTCCATTAAATCCATTCTTAATCCTTATCAAATGTTCATTACAGGGTGAAAGTGAAAGGAAAAGTGAAAGGAAAAGAGAAACTCCGTCCCCTGCTTACAGTAGCAGTAGGCCAGGGCAGATGTTCACATGTAGCACATCTGCTCATCCAGTCCCACACAGCAGGGAGGGGGAGAAGAGGCGGGCGGCAGCATGGAAAGGTGCATGTGGGTGTAAAATTGAAGGGTAGAGCACTGCAGAGGATTGAGGCTAAAAGCCCCCGCTGAAACAATAAGGTGGACAAAAACAGACAGTGAATGGCAAGTGGTGTACATAAGAGGACCCGATGACGCTGGGATGTGCACAATAAGAATAATTAGTAGCAACGGTAGCAATGTTAGCCCAATCGGCAATAGTGAGCATATTGTGTTCATCATTGCAGTCAGAAGAGGAGGGATGAAGCGATGTGACACAAGTGTGAGGAAAACAGCTCGGAGAGGTGTATTCCCCAATGGAGAGCGTCGCTGGAAATGAAGTGCACCGAGCGAAGAGGAGGGGGTGTTGGGGGGGGGCTGTGTTTTGTGTGCATCCATATCCATCTGGGCTACATGTACGCTTGCCCAGTTTTTTTCCCTTAATACACCGTGTACGCTCCAATCTTTCTCACCCAGCTCTTCTTCTTTTCTTTTTTTTTATCACGCTCCATCTCGCCTCCCTCCATATGTGTCTTTCTCTCTCCATCACCTTCAGCGGGCCCCCCGGGGGCGCCTTGTTAAATGCTGCAATCTGTCTCTGTCTTCGGTCCTCTTTTTGCGCGCTCTCGCTCAGCTCGTGCTGGGCAACAGCGCAGACTGCTGCTGCATGCAGGGAAATCCCCGACATTTAGCTGCTGGGTACGAGGGAGGCGAGGAGGACGGCCATGGCGCTTGAAGCGTGAGGATGTTGTCAGGTTGCCATGGCAACCGTTTGCGCCATTGGAACCTCAGTCAGTGTGATCACGTTTGGATATTTCACTTTTGAGTTTATAATTCAGAGTAGACACGCGTCTATGTGTATAATGCGGAGCTAATTAAGGCCATATCTTGTTTTTGAAATAAAAAAAATTACTAAAATGTACACTATATTGCCAAAACTATTTGGCCACCCATCCAAATGATGAGAATCAGGTGTCCTAATCACTTGGCCCAGCCACAGGTGGATATAATCAAGCACTTAGGCATGGAGACTGTTTCTACAAACATTTGTGAAAGAATGGGCCGCTCTCAGGAGCTCAGTGATTTCCAGCGTGTAACTGTCATAGGATGCCACCTGTGCAACAAATCCAGTGGTGAAATTTCCTCGCTCCTAAATATTCCAAAGTCAACTGTCAGCTTTATTATAAGAAAATGGAGGAGTTTGGGAACAACAACAACTCAGCCACAAAGTGGTAGGCCACATAAACTGACAGTGAGGGGTCAGCGGAGGCTGAAGGGCATAGTGCAAAGACTTTCTGCACAGTCAGTTGCTACAAAGCTCCAAACTTCATGTGACCTTCCAATTAGCCCACGCACAGTACGCAGAGAGCTTCATGGAATTGGTTTCCAATGGCCGAGCAGCTGCATCTAAGCCATACATCACAAGTCCAATGCAAAGCGTCGGATGCAGTGGTGTAAAGCACGTCACCACTGGACTCTAGAGCAGTGGAGACGCCTTCTCTGTAGTGATGACTCATGCTTTTCCATCTGGCAATCTGATGGACGAGTCTGGGTTTGGAGGTTTCCAGGAGAACGGTACATTTCGGACTGCAATGTGCCGAGTGTGAGATTTGGTGGAGGAGGAATTATGGTGTGGGGTTGTTTTTCAGGGGTTGGGCTTGGCCCCTTAGTTCCAGTGAAAGGAACTTTGAATGCTCCAGGATACCAAAACATTTTGGACAATTCCATGGTCCCAACCTTGTGGGAACAGTTTGGAGCGGGCCCCTTCCTCTTCCAACATGACTGTGCACCAGTGCACAAAGCAAGGTCCATAAAGACACGGATGACAGAGTCTGGTGTGAATCCGATAGAACACCTTCGGGATGAATTACAACGGAGACTGAGAGCCAGGCCTTCTCGACCAACATCAGTGTGTGACCTCACCAATGCGCTTTTGGAAGAATGGTCGAAAATTCCAATAAACACACTCTGCAACCTTGTGGACAGCCTTCCCAGAAGAGTTGAAGCTGTAATAGCTGCAAAAGGTGGACCCACATCATATTGAACCCTATGGGTTAGGAATGGGATGGCACTTCAAGTTCATATGTGAGTAAAGGCAGGTGGCCAAATACCTTTGGCAATATGGTGTATATACTCCAACAGTAAACTCATGTGGTACAACTAGAGGATGAAAAAAATAGGGCTAACACAATAACTAGTTAACGAAAGTTTACTTTAAAGGGGAACTTCAATTTTTGGGGAATTTTGCCCGTCATTCACAATACTTATGTGAGACAAGAACACACGTCTTTCTTTTTGTTGGGCATTCTAAACGTTAAAAAAACGTTAGCAAAAGGAGGCTAACAATGCAGCAAATGGGGATCGACCTATTCCGTCTATAAAGTGCTTAAAAAACATCCAAAAAACGCCAACAACGCCCCATTTACATGTGGTGACCTGCATATTACCAAGCAACTATTTCTCTGGCATAGTGACACATTGCCCTGCTCACACTGCTCCTCTGACCACTGGCGAGTAATCAACTACTTGCTAGCTCGAGGTGATAATACAGTGGTTGTCACCTGACATAAAAAGAAAACAGGATGAACTTCAACGGCTTCTGCTGTTTTGCCTTTAAATTAGCAAAATACCATTCTCGGTTATAAATCATGCATCTCACCTGCATAGTAGGACGGATGTTGGTCAGCTTTGAAAGTCTACAGTGCACGCTATCAACTGTACTGTTGACACGCTATGGCTCTCATCAAATGGAACGCAGAAGACTATTGCAACATCGCGAGGAAGCATTTTTTATCTGAGGGGGGAGGATTATTTTGAATTTACCAGATCAAGAAAGACAACATCCCATCAGTCGGCATCCCATTGAGTGCAAATATTGGAAGTCACTGTTTTATCTTCTCATTTGAAACATTAAACCACTAGCAAGGACCCTTGCTG
The DNA here is from genome assembly GCF_033978785.1 of Entelurus aequoreus. Taxonomy (NCBI): domain Eukaryota; kingdom Metazoa; phylum Chordata; class Actinopteri; order Syngnathiformes; family Syngnathidae; genus Entelurus; species Entelurus aequoreus. The sequence continues at coordinate 35,064,102 of NC_084742.1, read as the reverse complement.
TTATACGCCAAACCTTTCTTTGTGAACATGTCTATGAATGTTCTCATTCATCCAGATCATTGTCATCTCAGAGCATTCAACCGATCGCAACTGGGCTGTTTGGTTTGACTTAGAAGACGTTTGCCTGTCATGCGAGTAGGCTTCATCAGTTCGTGCTCACAGACTTAGATTGGTCTGATCTAGTCTGGCGGCTGGTGCCAAAACCCCAAATATTTATACTCCAAAACCAGGAGAGTGTGCCTGGGCAAGGATGGTTTCGCCCTATCGTAGTGAGAAACACAACTGTTTTGATGGAAACGAGCAAACCTAATTGTCAAAGCCAACAACAGTCGTTGAAGTGTAATTTTCCCTCGTTAGCATTGAGGTATTCTGTGGCAGAACGATCGCTGTGGATCAACTACTACTAGTCCAAAATAGTTGGAATCCCCCATGTAAGCATTCCATTCGGTTGTAAACAAATGGCACAAATGGCAAAAAATGACCAGAATGTTTCCAACTCCTGTTATTTGTTGGAGGCTAAATTGCAGATTATTTTAGGAACGGTTGAAAGGACAGTGTTGTATGTGGGAGATAGGTGGTGACGCAGACCCCCAATGGTTTTTCAACCTTGACATAGATGGCTTTCCTGACTACTCTTTCGCACCATCCCTGTCCTGTCCTCCCTGTACAGAATCTGGACATTTTGGTTCTCAAAGGAGTGCAGTTTCTCCCCGAGGTGCAGGTAGACAGCCGAGTCTTGGCATGAAGAGTTTGTCCATCTATGCTGTGCCATGCCTCGACTTAGTTGTTTTGTTTCCCCAATATATGAATCAGTGCATTTATCATTACACTGAATAGCATACACCAGATTATTTTTGTGGGTGTAGGGTGTCCGGTCTTTAGGATGCACTGGTGTCTGTCTCAGCGTGTTGCCTGGTTTGAAGTGTACTGGGATGTTGTGTCGGTTAAAATTCTTCTGAGTTTCCCAGATAAACCTGATACATATGGATTGACAGTATATTTGCGTTTGCCAACTTTTTCCTCCTCACAAACGAGCAGCTGGGTTGACCACAGGTTAAGGGCTTCCCTGAAATGCCCTTGCTCGTTCTCTTTGGCCTGTGGGCTGGTAGGAACATTATCAGCTCTGTGTTGTAGGGTTCTGATATCGCCCAGTTTGTGTTCCAGTGGGTGGTGTGAGTCAAAAAGTAGGTATTGATCGAGTGTGGGTTTTCGGTAAACCCCGACATGAAGGCCCCGGTTTTCTCCAATGTGGACATCACATTCCACAAAAGGCAACTTACTGTCCACTGAGTTAATGTGCTCGGTGAGGGCATGCACTTCTTGGTGTCTGATTTTGACCCATGTGTCATCCACATATCTGTACCAATTGTCAGGGTGAGTTGTTGACGAACCCCAAGATGCAGAGATGGCGGCAGGCATTGTCCAGGAAAACATGATTTAATGTTCATAAAATGAAAGGTAAAAACACAAACCAGGAACTAGGAATAGCCAAAACTGAAAACAGGAACCAGCAAACAGAAACACTGGAGACAGCTAATGGCTAACAAGAAAACGCAAAACAAAAGAGCTAGGAGAAAGTAAACTACAAATAGCTAACAGGAACAGCTTACCGCTACGACGACAGGTACAAGGACAAGTAGTAGCACGACAGGTAGTAGCTGTAACGATATGTACACGACAGGTAGGAATGACAATAATCCAGCACCGAGTGGAGGACAAAGCAGGTTTAAATAGTAGCTGGCTGATTGGCACCAGGTGTGGCCTGGTGCCAATCAGCCACAGCTGAGGGGACAGCACTCAGAGAGACAAACAGGAAACTGAACCAAAATAAGAGTGCTGACAGGAAATAAAACAAACAGAGAAAAAAATAATACTTGACCAAACTGTCAGGGACAAGCCTGACAGTAGCCCCCCTTCCCATAACGGATACCAGACGTTCTAGCAACCCCCACCCACAAAAAAAAAACAGTCCAAAGTCACGGGAAGGTGGAGGGAGGACAAGGAGGTGGGCCACCAGGCCAAGTGTCCCCATAACCAGCGGGGAAGAGTTAGGTGGCGACGGCGAGTTGAACGCCGCCGCAATTGGCGAGGCGGCTCGACCGCCGGCGTGGGAGGACCCACCGGAGACGATGGTGGTGGCGCCCTCTGCTGGCCCACCGGAGAGGATGGTGGTGGCGCCCTCTGCTGGCCCACCGGAGAGGATGGTAGCGGCGCTCTCTGCTGGCCCACCGGAGTGCATGGTGGCGGCGTCTGCTGGCCCACCGGAGTGCATGGTGGCGCCGTCAGTTGCAGACCCACCGGAGATGATGGCGACGTCAGTTGCAGACCCACCGGAGATGATGGCGCCGTTGGTTGCAGACCCACCTGAGATGATGGCGCCGTTGGATGCAGGCCCACCGGAGAGAATGGTGGCGTCTGCCGGCCCACCGGAGAGCATGGTGGCGTCTGCCGGCCCACCGGAGAGGATGGCGCCGTCTGTTGCAGACCCACTGGGGTGAGGAGTAGCTGTGCCTCCCCAGCTGCACAGCTACTCATAGCCCCCCCCCCCCCCCCCCCCCCCCCCCCTCAAGGGACGGATCCAAGACGTCCCACGAGAAGCCAACACAGGACAGGGATGGGTGGGAGGGATCACAAAAAGAGGCAAAGCTTTTTTTGGATTCGGCCATCAATGATAAAGCCTTGTTAAGTCTCTCTGCCATAGAAATCTCCGCGAGTTTCGTTTTAGGCTGGATTATTCTGTTAGGGTGAGTTGTTGACGAACCCTAAGATGCACAGATGGCGGCAGGCATTGTCCAGGAAAACATGATTTAATGTTCATAAAATAAAAGGTAAAAACACAAACCAGGAACTAGGAATAGCCAAAACTGAAGACAGGAACCAGCAAACAGAAACACTGGAGACAGCTAATGGCTAACAAGAAACCGCAAAACAAAAGAGCTAGGAGTAAGTAAACTACAAATAGCTAACAGGAACAGCTTACCGCTACGACGACAGGTACAAGGACAAGTAGTAGCACGAAAGGTAGTAGCTGTAACGATTTGTACACGACAGGTAGGAATGACAATAATCCAGCACCGAGTGGAGGACAAAGCAGGTTTAAATAGTAGCTGGCTGATTGGCACCAGGTGTGGCCCGGTGCCAATCAGCCACAGCTGAGGGTACAGCACTCAGAAAGACAAACAGGAAACTGAACCAAAATAAGAGTGCTGACAGGAAATAAAACAAACAGAGAAAAAACTCAAACTTGACCAAACTGTCAGGGACAAGCCTGACACCAATGACTTGGTGCTCAAAGCTCTCCTTTCCATGTTCTCCATGTAAAGGTTTTCTACCATTGGGGATACAGGTGATCCCATTGCACAACCATGTTTTTGTCGGTAAAACGTTCCTATAAATTGAAAGTATGTAGTGTTCAGGCAAAGTTCCAGCAAAAGGCAAATGTGTTCTGGGTTTAGTGTGGATCTATCCTGTAAAATGTGATTACCTACTAGATGTTGCCTCACTGTCTCTACTGCATCCTGGGTTGGAATACAGGTGAACAGGGAGGTGATGTCAAATGAAACTATAGTTTCATTTTAGTCCAGTTTTAGATCTCTGATCTTCACTACAAAGTCAATTGAGTTTTGGACATGTGGAGTGCTGCCAATCAAAGGTGCCAAGATGTTGGCCACATACTTAGCAATATTGTATGTCACAGAGTTAATGCTGCTGACAATGGGTCCGAGGGGAGCCCCATCTTTGCCATAAATACCAGGGATGGTTTCTTGTGAGTATAATCGGTAATACAATGCCCGGGTGATGGCTTCTGACTTTTGTAGAGTGTGTAAGTACTCAATGATTTTTCTCTTGTACCCACTTGTGGGGAGTATTTCATATGTGATGGAATCTTTGAGAAGTGTAAGCAACTGTTTTTGGTAGTCAGTTGTGTTGAGAATGACTGTGCATCTCCCCTCATCAGTTGGCAGAATCGTGATGTTTTCATCCTTGCCCAGTGATGTTACTGCCTTCCTCTCCTCCAAGGAGATGTTTGGGGGTGGGGGCTTGCGTTAGAAAGAGCTGCTGTCACTTTCAGTCGTATTTGCTCCCCTTTCGTTTCTGTTGTTTTTCCTAATGGCTGATTCCGTCGCTGTGATCAAATCAACTGTAGGAACCTGATGTGGAGTCATGGCATAGTTCAACCCTTTCACCAATACATCTTTTGCTGGTTTGGTACACCACCTGTCTCCCACATACAACACTGTTCTTTCAACCATTCCTAAAAGACTTTGCAATTTAGCCTCCAACAAATAACAGGAGTTTGAAACATTCTGGTCACAGAAGGTGACCAAAATGCCATTTGTGCCATTTGGAATGCTTACGTGGGGTATACAGACTATTTTGGATTGGTGGTATTTAATCCACAGCAATCGTTCTGCCACACAATATCTCAATGATAACGAGGGGAAATTACACTACAACGACTGTCGTTGGCTTTGACAGTAGGATTGCTCTTTTGCATCAAAACAGCTGTTTTTCTCACTACGATAGGGAGAAACCATCCTTGCCCAGGCATACTCTCCTGGGTTTGGAGTATAAATATTTGTGATATTGGCACCAGCCCCTAGACTAGATATGACAAATCTAAGTCTATGAGCACGAACTGATGAAGCCTAGAGGCGAAATGTCTTCTAAGTCAAACCAAACAGTCCAGTCGCGATCAATTGAATGCCCTGAGATGTTTCTTGGTGAAATTGATGTGCCCAGAATATAGTTTCAGCAATGCTTAAAATGAGCAAATGCTGTAAATATCACGTGTTATCATGAATGTGCATGTTATTACATCACACACTTACAGCATGTATAAAGAACGGTGTTAGATGTTTTTGGAGGGCTTATTTGGCGGAGTGGATCATGTCCCCATTACCTGCATTGTTAGCTGCCCCTGACAAGCAGGTTTTTTTTTTTAATTAAACGGAAAAGGAAAAGAAAGAAGTGATGAAGAGGGAGACACTTGTGTAGTTCCATCAATTGAAGTGATTTTTCATCAAAAGTATGTATAACGAATTAAAATTATTATAGACAAGTGGTAGGAAATGAATGATTGGATGATATAAATATGAATCCATCATATCTAACCTTTATACCATTTATACCTTTATACCAGCTATTGAGGATACCTTGAACTTGGGGTTGCACATCATGATTATTTTAGCCTTGTACAAGGTATTAGACATACCAAAACTTCTGTAGAAGTTGTAGCTTGTTGGTTACATATGACAGCGCAAGCGAGCATTCATATACTGATCAACCTTCTTATTGTGAGGGATTGGTGCTAAATTGGGTATATTTATGGCTGCTGACCAAAGTCTGTTGGGACTACCAGGTACTGATTCATGTAAAATGAAATGGTGCCATATTTCGACACTTTGTCTCAAGTATTTGGCCATGAAGCAAGCATTCAAGCATTCAGTGTGAACTCCCCCGGACCGACTTTAGGTAATGTTACCAGTTTTAATGCCATCAAAGCAGGAAGAAGGCGCCAAAAGTACAGTAAGACTCCATGTTTTAAAATGTGCCACTGAATCTCGATGCCATTTTACATTAAATTTGCCATAAACTACTACTGATTAGCATCATGGCTTTTTTTAACACCTCCAATTTTGGTGATAAAAACTACAACTAAAGGTGCATGTTTCAATCAAACAGCTAGTATGTAATACATACAATACTTACAGTTCAAACATGTTTTAAAGCTCAACAACAGTGACTGATACATTTAACCTAATGGCAAAGACTACTTCCTGGGTAAGCCAACACACTGTAGTCTGTACACTACTGCCATCCATCCATCCGTCCATTTTCTACTCCCATCCTACATATTTGAATTTGCAATGTCTACTATATAATAGAGTACAGTACAGTACTTACAAATGTGACACAGAAGTGTAAGAAAACAAGATAACAACTGGACAGCACAGCTTATTGTTAAATAAAAAAACTGATTTTTAAAAAAACAATTAACATTTATTAAAGGCCTACTGAAATGAATTTTTTTTATTTAAACGGGGATAGCAGATCTATTCTATGTGTCATACTTGATCATTTCGCGATATTGCCATATTTTTGCTGAAAGGATTTAGTATAGAACAACGACGATAAAGATTGCAACTTTTGGTATCTGATAAAAAAAAGGCTTGCACCTACCGGAAGTAGCGTGACGTAGTCAGTTGAACATATACGCAAAGTTCCCTATTGTTTACAATGATGGCCGCATGAAGTGAGAGAGATTCGGACCGAGAAAGCGACAATTTCCCCATTAATTTGAGCGAGGATGAAAGATTTGTGGATGAGTAAAGTGCAAGTGAAGGACTAGTGGGGAGTTGAAGCTATTCAGATAGGGAAGATGCTGTGAGAGCCGGGGGTGACCTGATATTCAGCTGGGAATGACTACAACAGTAAATAAACACAAGACATATATATACTCTATTAGCCACAACACAACCAGGCTTATATTTAATATGCCACAAATTAATCCTGCATAAAAACACCTGCGTGTTTGTTATGCTAGCTCCTAGCTCCTCTGCTAGCTCCTAGCTCCATAGAACACGCCAATACAATTCAAACACCTGATCAACACACACAATCACTCAGCCCAAAAGACCGTTTACCTAACCCAAGGTTCATAAAGCTTATATATTTTTTAAAAGTTACGTACGTGACGCGCACATACGGTCAAGTTATCGAATGTTTAGCAGCCAAGGCTGCATACTCACGGTACCTGATATTCAGCTGGGAATGACTACAACAGTAAATAAACACAAGACATATATATACTCTATTAGCCACAACACAACCAGGCTTATATTTAATATGCCACAAATTAATCCTGCATAATAACACCTGCGTGTTTGTTATGCTAGCTCCTAGCTCCTCTGCTAGCTCCTAGCTCCATAGAACACGCCAATACAATTCAAACACCCGATCAACACACACAATCACTCAGCCCAAAAGACCGTTCACCTAACCCAAGGTTCATAAAGCTTATATATTTTAAAAAAGTTACGTACGTGACGCGCACGTACGGTACGGTACGTGTTATGCTAGCTCCTAGCTCCTCTGCTAGCTCCTAGCTCCATAGAACACGCCAATACAATTCAAACACATGATCAACACACACAATCACTCAGCCCAAAAGACCGTTCACCTAACCCAAGGTTCATAAAGCTTATATATTTTAAAAAAGTTACGTACGTGACGCGCACGTACGGTACGGTACGTGTTATGCTAGCTCCTAGCTCCTCTGCTAGCTCCTAGCTCCATAGAACACGCCAATACAATTCAAACACATGATCAACACACACAATCACTCAGCCCAAAAGACCGTTCACCTAACCCAAGGTTCATAAAGCTTATATATTTAAAAAAAGTTACGTACATACGCAAAAAAAAGCCAAAGCTGCATACTCACAGTAGCACGTCTGCGTCTTTGTCATCCAAATCAAAGTAATCCTGGTAAGAGTCTGTGTTGTCCCAGTTCTCTACAGGCGTCTGTGTATCCAAATCAAAAGTCCTCCTGGTTAGAGTCTCTGTTATCCGAGTTCTTCCATCTTGACTGCATCTTTCGGGAATGTAAACAAAGAAGCGCCGGCTGTGTACTGTTGTGGCTGACTACGTTCGAAAAATACGTCCATTTCGCACCGACAACTTTCTTCTTTGCTTGCTCGGCTTCCTTCTCCATAATGCAATGAACATGATTGAAACAGATTCACGAACACAGATGTCCAGAATACTGTGGAATTATGAAATGAAAACAGAGCTTTTTCGTATCGGCTTCAATGTGGAAGGCATACCCGTGTTCGTCGGGCTACGTCACACGCATACGTCATCCTCAGAGGCGTTTCGAACCGGAAGTTTAGCGGCAAATTTAAAATGTCACTTTATAAGTTAACCCGGCCGTATTGGCATGTGTTATAATGTTAAGATTTCATCATTGATATATAAACTATCAGACTGCGTGGTCGGTAGTAGTGGGTTTCAGTAGGCCTTTAACACATTTGAACACACGCAAAAGTACTGAAAATTGGTACTGTTGAGTACTGGTATCGAATCCCAGGTAACGGGAATTGGTACAGCATCGATTTAAACGTGAAAGTTACCCATCCCTACTTATTGTGCAAGCACTGTTTGTTTCACCTATTTAATAGTTAATAACAAAATCTGCTACAATTTTGTGTTAGATTGCTGAAACAAAATCACACAATGCAGCTTTTCGATATTAAAAAGATTGTTGCGTGTTAACATTTCATGCCTTTTTTTTTTGTCTCAAAACATAAAAAAATCCGATTTGTGAAGTAGCATTTTTTGATGAGCTCTTTTAAAAGACAATATATTTTCAATGGGTCGGAATGTTAGCACAGTGGTGGCCTATGGTACAGTCATAGCAAAGAGATGCATTTTGAGAGTGTGGAAATCTGACTCACCCCCTAAGTTTGAAGCCTGTTTGAGGGAGCTAGTGGGAATCCTCCACATTGAAAAACTGAGATATGAGATTTCTGGTAACTTAAACACATTTCGTGATATGTGGAGACCTATTTTGGAATACCTGAAACTGATGATGAAAGTGGACATTCAACTGATATGTTAAGCCTCTTTGTACGTATTTTGTTTTTACATGTTATAATCTGTGTAAAAAACGTTTTTATTCATTATTTTTATTTTCATATTTTATTCATTTACTTTATTATATGTGTATATGTTTGTATTAGGTCAAAAAAAAAAAAACATTTAAAAAAAAAAAAAAAATATATATATATATATATATATATATATATATATATATATATATATATATATATATATATATATATATATATATATATATATATATTTATTTATTTATTTATTTTTTTCAGCAAATAGATCTGAACTAAAATTAAAACAACACCAAAAGACATTAATCTTGTCACTATTTTACCAGATTTTTTATTGTTGAGCCCCTATATGGTGTCTCCATTGCTTCCATTCTGAAGCTCAGGGGCCGTACTTATCAAGCTTCTTAGAATTACTCCTAAGAAGTCTGCTAAGAGTTGACTTAAGAGTAAATAAATTCTTCGCTGAAAGCTGCACTTAAAAGTTAGTTATCAAGCGTCTTACTCACACTTTCAGCGAAGTGTAGGACTGAATCTTAAGTGTCACATTCAGAGCTGAATTACGACATTACTATGTGTCGTAAACGGAATTTTAGGTGACGTCATTTCTGTGTCCATAGAAATGACCAATCACGGAAGGGAATCCCTTGTCTAAGAATAAAGAAATATCTTAGAAATATTTAAGTGGACAATGGGAGTGTATATTTTGACAATAAAGTACAAAATAATACAAAACAAACAAACAATATTGGCAATGAATCAAAAATAAATGTTTCCTTTTTGTTGCACCTTTCCTGCGTCCTGCTCCCAGACCGTAACAAAGAGGCAGGGGAGACACTTCTCCAGGATGTCTTCACTTTACCCGGCAGTGGGTCTCCACAGCGGACGACTTTAGAGTGAATGATGAGTCCGGCGATTAGTAATCTTGCTTTATTGATTGCTTGCACACAGCCAATCCAACACAAAACAAACTAGTCCCCGCTCGCACTCACAATACCGCTCCCTCTCTTCTCTCGCCCACACACTCACTGACGTCACTCAGCTCACATGCTGTAACCCAGCGTATGTGTGTGCCACACACATACGCTACTCTCATAACATTTTCTTTCCAATTCATTAATTAGGCAACTAATTTGAAACTGGTGTGGGTGGCTCTATATATACTAGTCCACTGCAGCCACATGCAGAAATCAACAAGGAATCGAAAATTATTAAATCTGTGACAAAAATAATACCTGCTCTGTCCAAACTTTACCGTTTGATCAGCTGCTCGTCATCAAACAAAGATGAACGTTCGCGCACGTCTCTCGCCTCAGTGCCATCCCCTGCTGGCAACTCCTAACCACTTAAGACACCTCTGAAGGTCTCTTAAATATCGTGGAGAGTAGGAGTGATTCTTAGACTTAAGAACGTTGATAAAAAGCTTTTATTCTTAAGTTTGAGAGTATAGACTGAATTTCGCAAATTTTCAGGACTTAAGTGTAAAATGGCACTCTAAGAAGCTTGATAAGTACGGCCCCAGATCTTTACATTGGCTGTCATCCTGATGATGAGGAGGCACAAGAAGAGGTCTCTCATTGTATGAACGTCAGCGTTTTTCTTCCCTTGTCTGTCAGCTGCTATTTTCTGCACCCTGATTGTTGCTTTTCATGCTGCATGTTTGTCGAGGCCGCCAGTGGATGCTCTAGCAGTAAAAGGCCTTTAATGCCTCGATGGCCGAACGCTTCTGACTGTGTGCTTAATCCTGAACATACATCTTTGTTGTCTGCAGTTGCTGGGAGACACATACTATGTCTTGTGTCACTTCCGTCTCGCTGCCACGTTTGCAAAAATACACATTTGTTTTTTCGTTTAGAGCAACCCCAGTTCGACATTGATGTCAGATTGTGGCAGATTAGCTCGGCAGCTAGTGCGTTCCCACCTCTGCGTGGTGTTAACTTTTTCAACGTCAGTCCTCAGCTCAGCATCCCTCAGCGATGAGCGAAGCTGAGAGTCAAGTGGGTTTTTTCCGCTCCTCGACCTCTGCCTGTCGTCTGCATCTCCTCACGGCTTCTCAGGCCGCATACACTTCCTGCGAACACTTTCTTTTCTTCCCCGTCTGGCCTTCCAAACCCTGGTCCCTGGTTGTATAAGGAGGCGGACTTCTTTTGCACGTGTGCTTCACAGGAAAAAAAGTCACACATGATGCATTCACACACAGAGTGGAGTTACTGTCAGGTCAGGAGTGACAAGCCACTCTTCACCCACTCGTTTACGCTCCGCTAGAGCTGCTCGGGTCATTTGGGACATCCATGGTGCAGTGCAATAAGGACAGTTAAGCAGGGACGCATGCAGACACCCTCCTTTTTGTCCCAGTCCGACACGACATTGCATAATCGTAGAATCTGTCTAAATCTCCGTCCATCTCTCCCCCAACCCCCTCGTTTATGTCACTTTGCCTCTTGTGGTCTCCTGTGTTGCTGCATCACGATGGCAAGTGGAAGACTCGACACATGCAAAGACACATAAGTTGCATTTACAGTTAGCATTACATGCCACTGTCATTTATTATACTGTAGTTTTTTTTCATCAATGTGTCAGAGTTACCACAATAGTGCATTAGAAGTATGTCCAAAAACTAGCCTTGATGCTGGAATTTGCTGTAAAAGTGCTTTCAGGAAAGCCTACGTACACTAAATTGCAATGTGCCTGGTATTCCAAATACTCAGAGAAACTGTCCCCAAGTGCCTGTCGAACTATTTCACCAGAGTAAGTGATGCTCACTGGTACTACACGAGAGGGAGTTCCTCAGACCTCGTCCCCCCAAATTCAAGACTCTCATGGGAAAAAATGCATTCTACTATTTTGCCACCACACAGTGGAATGCACTACCAACAGACTTTAAAATTCGAACTTCCCTACCAAATTTAAAAACTGCCATAAAATCATGGCTCAGCTCAACCTCTACCTGATCTGAACCAAAATTGATCCCCAGCAACTATTCGACGCATCAAACAGGTTTATATGTGGTTATAGTGTATATATATTTATATGTGGTTATAGTGTATATATATATATTTATATGTGGTTATAGTGTATATATATTTATATGTGGTTATAGTGTATATATATTTTCTCATTCTGTTTTGCACACTCTTGGAGTCAGCATGGGCATAGTCATATACATAGTGTCATGTACATAGTGTCATGTCCATAGCGTATATACCCCCCCCGCCCCCCCCCCATTTTTTGTATATATTGTTTTTCAAATCACCTGACATGTATACTTTGTATATGTACATAATTCATCCATTTTTTTAACATAATTTTTTATATACATGTTACAGGTTATATATCTTTTATTATTGGATGTATCAAATGTGACAAATATTTAATGGACCACAATGGAAACAAGCCTTTTGGCTTTTTGTGCCATCCATTTGCCTTTTTAAAGCATTACATGGATTCAATTCTTTAAGATGTCAATAAACTTCTCAATCAATAAAAAAAAACAAGGAACACAGCGTTTTGTGTGTCACTAGCTGTAGTGCTAATGATATGTTTGTCTACAACAAAGTGTGTGTCTCCAAATAAGTGCTATTGTGTACTTACTTTATCCACTTTTTATTTATACACTAACTTTTGCACGCATACTAGAGATGCGCGGATAGGCAATTATTTCATCCGCAACCGCATCACAAAAGTCGTCATCCACCCGCCATCCACCCGAACCAACATTTTATCAAAACCCCACCCGCCCGCCACCCGCCCGTTGTTATATATCTAATATAGACGATGCAAGACATTAGTTAGGTTAGAAAGTTTTTGCCTGTTAAAGAAAGGAGACTGATCCAATGCAGCAGAGACATTCAATGCGTGCCACGCATTAATATCTCTTGGCCACGCATTAGTGGCTAAGAGATATTAATGCGTGATAATATTATTTATCATTATTATAATATTATTGTCATTTCCATCAAGAAAGTGTTGACTATTGTTGCCAATGCCCTCAGATCAGGAGTGCGTTCCTCACACTTTGTGTGCGCAGTTGCAGCAAGCAGAATGATGCTTTTAAGAAGTTAAAAAAATGTTTTAGAAAGACTAGGCCTATATTTTCGTTAGGTAAAAAAAAATGTTCTGAATTTATTTCAATGAATATTAACTTGTTAACGTTATAATGCTCAAATAGGGACGAGGGCGGGGTGCACAGTGAAACAGTGAACAATTTCGCGACAAAGATGAACCTTTATTGATTGATCTGCAGCCATGACAAAATATCAGACAATCTCCATTGTCAGTGACAGGCAGGAAAATGAAGATAAACACATAGCCTATGTTGTAGGCATAGGCATAGGCTCATAGGCTTAATTCTTCTTCAGTTGTGTTGTGTTGTGCTGCGCCGCAGTGCCTGATGAATAATTGACTGTTTCAAAGAGTGCTGCTCGTTTTTCGTATGTGGGTAACAACATTTAACTATGTATATACACTACCGTTCAAAAGTTTGGGGTCACCCAAACAATTTTGTGGAATAGCCTTCATTTCTAAGAACAAGAATAGACTGTCGAGTTTCAGATGAAAGTTCTCTTTTTCTGGCCATTTTGAGCGTTTAATTGACCCCACAAATGTGATGCTCCAGAAACTCAATCTGCTCAAAGGAAGGTCAGTTTTGTAGCTTCTGTAACGAGCTAAACTGTTTTCAGGTGTGTGAACATGATTGCACAAGGGTTTTCTAATCATCAATTAGCCTTCTGAGCCAATGAGCAAACACATTGTACCATTAGAACACTGGAGTGATAGTTGCTGGAAATGGGCCTCTATACACCTATGTAGATATTGCACCAAAAACCAGACATTTGCAGCTAGAATAGTCATTTACCACATTAGCAATGTATAGAGTGTATTTCTTTAAAGTTAAGACTAGTTTAAAGTTATCTTCATTGAAAAGTACAGTGCTTTTCCTTCAAAACTAAGGACATTTCAATGTGACCCCAAACTTTTGAACGGTAGTGTATATTTCCGAATTGGTTCAACCCCCACCCGCCCGAATCTATTTAAAATCTATTTTTTTCGTCATGTCACCCGCCCGACCCGCGGTTTATCCGCGGACTCCGCGGTTGTGTCCGCAAACCGCGCATCTCTAACGCATACTGTATCACATCCTACTTGTCAGCCTCACATATTTTTCCCAAATGTTTAATGAAGAAAAAATGATCCTCTTCGGTACTGCCGGAGCTGCAAGACATCGGCGTAACACATCCTGTAGCCCAGAGCTATTCAAATGCCAGCCGGGGGCCAAATTTGGAGTTCAGTTCAAAACTTTTGCAGGAAAAAATTAACACTAGAGTGCTCCTGTTGTATGGAGGAACTTTGACCAGTGTAAATGCATTGGAAGATCCTTGCATTTAAATGTTATCCTCCTAAAGGCCAGCGTCCGCTGTAGCGGACTTTTGTATTTTGCAGTACAGCACTATTTTCTTGGGAAATGTGTCATTTATAGACAGACTAAAAACAAATGTCCACTGCAGAGGATACTGGTTCTCAAAATAATAATAATAATGAAGTGAGAAGTCCAACCCTTTCTGGAAATGTGGCCCCAGAACAATTTAGTCGAATAACCCTGCTGTAGCTCATCAGCTTTATTTGAGGATGTGGAGCGAAGCCTGTTCTTTTTATTTTATTTTATTTTTTACAAATGGGTGGGTGTACACACTTATCAAGCTAGGAACTGGTCAAAGGCAATATCACGTCCATGATGAGGATTGCGTTATTCCTTCATGACTTCAATAAAAACTTACAAAGCTAGTGTTTGAGCATCTCTTCTCTTGAAAGCAAGAAAATTTTTTCTCATTTGATTCTCATTGACAGGCCCTAGGGACACATTTTACTTTGAACATCATCGAGCATCTTGAAGTTGCTAATAGGTTGTTTTTGTTCTTCCTCCACAGCTGACATCAACAAACTCAGCCAACAGCGGTCAGACGACTGCAGACGACAACAAAGGTGTGTCCATTTTATTTTAGCGTCTGTAAATAATGCTACTGTACTTTGATGTATATGTATTATGATAACAATAGGTAGCACTTTGTCAACACTCGTCGTATATATATATATATACCGTTTATGAGGCATGGTGTTTATTAGTGCAGAGGCCACTATTGAAGCAAATACGGTAAAAATATGGTGCAGTTGTCCCTTGTTTATCGCAGCCATAAACGGATATCTGCAAAGTAGTATTATTATTAATGTATCAAATATTTGATATATACTGTATGTGCTATACATGTTTTCTCGTCCATGGAGTGTTACCCGACGCTATGCTAACTGTTGTGCGAGTACCTGTGATCAAAGATAAAGTTGGAAAACTAAAGAGTTCAGATAATTATAGGCCAATAGCCGTGGCAAGTGTCCTGTCCAAAGTGTTAGGCCATGTCTAACACGTAGAACTAAGTCGTTTAACCCCTTAAACAAATGATTATTTAGCCTAAGCCCCGTTTCAGCCACTCTAAACTATCGTTTAAGGTCCCCATCCTCGGACAAATTTTTATACGGGTAAGTACGCCGTGTATTTCTTGAATCTCCGGCACTTACCTTTGTATGGACTCATTGATCGTTTACAAACTGAGTTCGGAGAGGAAGTGACGCCAGAAAGACTGCGCCCCACACAGGAAATGACGTCAGAAAGACCGCGCCCCACACAGGAAGTGACGTCAGAAAGAACGCGCCACAGCCAGCTTAATAATAAAGCGGTTTTGTATATCGGAGCTAACCACTGGAAATATGGAGGCGAGTCATCCAGACATGCCCGTATTTCTCCTTTCATCAGAAAAGACGCTTGTGGAAATCACACATGAATACCTTAAGAGAAAGCGATTGCAGCTATTTCGGATACAACACTTTCAAATGTCCAGGTCAGCTGTGCTTTTCTACTTAACAAAAAACTTTGTCCATTTGTCAAAGGAGAGTCAACGAGAATGCGGGCTCCCGTGGATGTGATAAAAAAGGTAGAGTGTGCTTTGTATTACCTGGCCGTCGAGGGGAGACTAACTACGGAAAACGGCGAATGCATTTGGACTGGCAAAGCAGACTGTATCACATAATGTCCCCCGTGTATGTCGCGGACTCAACGTCTAGGTCAGTGGTTCTTAACCTTGTTGGAGGTACCGAACCCCACCAGTTTCATATGCGCATTCACCGAACCCTTCTTTAGTGAAAAATAAAAACTTTTTTTTTCAAATTCAAGAAAAAGTTATATGTTTTTTTACTGGTGCACAAAATGAACTGTGCATGATCATCACCTTGTTCAAAGAACAAAACCAACACAGTGCATTAACTCACAACAATTAACACACCTTACACACATTACCATGAATTGATTAACGTGGACCCCGACTTAAACAAGTTGAAATACTTATTCGGGTGTTACCATTTAGTGGTCAATTGTACGGAATATGTACTGTACTGTGTAAACTGTACTGTGTATTCTCTTCCTTTGCAATCTGCTAGTAAAAGTTTCAATCGATCAATCAAACAACCTGCAAATCAGATGGAAAATTAGAGGGAACATTGTTTGGCGGTATCCATAATGCGCCGATAGGGAGAACTTTTTGTTTACACGATAAGTCGGATGTGACTTTACCTCCGTTGCGGAGGCTCCGCCGAACCCCTGAACCACTGGTTATATATATATAAAGTCACTAAAAACGAATGGACAATGAAGGTGAAAGCAAAAGAGTGAGTAGTGTCCTGACCAGATATCTAGATCCCTAGTTTGATTGATGTAAAATGTTCTTTATCACATTGTTTACGTGTCTAATAAAGATGTGATTAATTTATGATGTCTCAGGTGTGATTCACTACAATAGGGCCCCACAGCACACTGGATTCCAGTTAATTGAAACACCACAACACTGGATTTTGTTCAGATAAGTTAAATTCAAGAACTTGCACACAAAGCAACACTGGATGTGACTATGACTATGACATTTTCCACGCATGCGTACTAGGTCGCGTTGCACCGGTGGACACAGGGGGTCTTAAATGGTGGCATTGTTGTGTGTGGACACGGACAAGGTTAGGTGGGATTTACCCTGGATAACCTTATCCGGCTTAGTGTAAACAGGGGCTTAGAGTCAGATCTACTGAGTAGAAGGGAGAATTACATTTTAACCACTGACAACCAATTTGGTTTTAAACGTAAGCATGGCATTGACTTATGTATTTTTGCACTAAATTAGATTTTAGATCAATATAAGAGACATAATTCCACAATGTTTATACAGTATGCTTTATTGATGCTTCTAATATACTGCCCATCTGTGGTGTCGGCTTAAACAAGCCAGTGTTAAGAAGCTCATAGTGGCTTACAATGACAGCGTGAGACTGCTTCTAAGAGCTCTAAGGCGCTGAACTGCAAGCCAAATGTTTGTCAGTATTGGGGTACCCACCTGCTCTGCCACTTAACGTCATCTCATGTACAGGTTCACGTGTAGGGCAGCTGAGTCAGACAACAATGTCATTAATGGTCCGACTAACCCGCCTCGCAGTTTTGTCAGATTTTCATCCGGTCTGTGGATCCATTGGCGAGTAAGCCTGTATGCTGGACATAGAATATTGTTTTGATTTATTTAATTTCCGCTTGTATTTCTTTTATTTGACTTTTATCGTTGTATGTTTTTTCTTCTGTGATATGGATCCCCCTGGGTCTGAAATAAAATGACTACTATTATTATTATTTTTATAGAGCATACAAAATGTTTATGACCTTCTAATTTAAGACCCATCTAAAGATTAAATAACACCCAAATAGTCACTTTTACAACCGGTTCATCCAATATAGTAGCCTTGACTGTGTTCTACTGTAGATTACAGTACTCACCGATAGGTCTGAGCATCCTCCAAGCGTCATTGCTATGGCCGTCTCTTGGCCACTATAACACGACCACTACATGGAAATATTACACCACAACCTGGGTAATTCCTTTAAGTTAGAACTGTGCTTCAAGTGCTGAAAGCAATTCAGTGAGCCTGGTTACATGCACATTTCCAAACGTTTTTGGTCCCCTGCTGTTCAGTTTTCCCTCGAGAAAAAGGTTTGCACTGCACATGTAAACACGTGAAATCAACCGTTCCGGGCCCCAACCTATGGGCGGATGATCCGTTTTAGACTGCTGGGGTACGCCTGTCCACAACCGTTTAATCACGCATGCATACACCCGAGACCTATTTACTCTGACGTCGGACGGAACGTCATCACGTTTACGGTGTTACGTCAAGTGACACTTCAAAAGCGGGGCGGAAGAGACGTGAGAACGAGGAAGAAGAAGGACAAATACAAACAAACAGCATGGCGAGCAAAAGTCAGCATTACTGGTGTGACGAAGAGACTACAGTCTGCCTTAGCATTCTGAAAGAACTTAACATTATGGCGCGTATAGATGGAAGAAAGCACAGGAACGGTGACATTTATAAAAAAGTGTGTGAAGACTTGCGCGGGGCTGGCTATGTTCGGTCAACCGAGCAGGTTAAGTATCGTTGGAAGACGCTCAAGACGGCATACTGTTAGGCTGAAAAACAGAACAACACCAGCGGCTGGAATCCTGACGGTTTTGTCCATTACGACCTAATGGATGAATAATTGGGGAATAAACCGCTGACCTTGGCAGCAGAGGAGTCAAGCGGAGTGGATGTCGGCTTCGAGGGGGGCCACGTTGTCGACGACGACCCCGGTAAGTTTGGCTAACGTTAACCAACTTGCTAGCAAAATTAAAACCATTTTAGAACAAGCCAACTACCAACCCTAGGCGCTAACACACATGCACTGAAGCCATAATGTAATCTATTTCCTAGGCGATGGCGCTGGCCAAACACGGTTTTTGTGTGACCCCTAATTCACATGTAAACGGCATACGCTAGTTCTCGCAGCGCATGTAAACACCGTGAACCTAACAATTGGAAAACTGACCTCCGAGGGAAAACTGAACAGCACGGGACCAAAAACGTTTGGAAATGCCCATGTAACCGAAGTCAGTGTGTTGTTCTCAAAAAACTTGGTCATCTGTCACAGTTACTATCATTAGCTTTGTTTATAGAATTCCGTCTTGTTAGCAATGCGTGTTCTGTGTTGATATTCCACATCGCTCACGCCAAAGCTGTGTTACTGATATATAAGGCGAAGTGCATCCTGAATCAAGAGAGTTCATCTCCACCTTGCCCGGATATGCTGATAGCTGAGAGCAATCTCAGTTAGCTTCAAGGGCCATGCCGAATGTCCAATGCTATGTCCAGCTGGTATCTTTTGATGTCGCTCACATATTCACCAATGTGAATATGTGATATTGATGAGGCAGGAGTTAAAGACGAAGTCCATCAAAAAGGTGTTCAGCCAAAAGTTGGTCAGCTTGAGATTGTCCCTGTGAAAATAGCACCAATATTAGCTGGTTGTGTTATTGATTTTTTTTTTTTAAGTGAAAAGAAAAAAGCTCTGTAATGTAGTGAAGATTGAAGTGGGATGTAGCGAGGGACAAATGTGTCTCCATAATAAACTTACACTCAGTGTGGAACGATGTACAGTATATGCATTAGTCAAAAGACAAAATAAAGTAAAATATACACTATACTAGGGTTGTACGGTATACCGGTATTAGTATAGTACCGCGATACTAATGAATCATTTTTGGTACTATATCGTCCCGCACCTCACGTCACGTCATGACATTGCTGTGTTTACGAGCAGAGGAGCATGTTCGGCAGCACACAATCACGAAGTACTAACAAGCAGACACAGTGTGTAGACAGAAAAGGGAAAACGGACGCATTTTGGCTTAAAAACTAAAGATAAAGGTGAAGCTATAACACTGAAACGCCCTCAGGAAGAGATGCTTTAAGACATGGCTAGCTAGCTAGCGGCTAACGTCCATCCGCCGTCGGCAGTGTTTTAGCGACTTCTTAAACACTAATCCTGGTCTCCATGGCGACAAATAAAGTATGTTTCTTACAAGTATCATCCCTGCAGGACGAGGAATAGCTAAACATGCTTCACTACACACCGTAGCTCACCGGCGTCAAAATGTAAACAAACGCCATGGGTGGATCTACACCTAACATCCACTGTAATGATATCAAGTACAGGTACGTATCTAGTTGATACTACTATGATTACGTCGATATTTTTTGGGATCACAACATCTTTCGTTTTTTAAATATATATTATGTTTATAAACTAAGGAAATATGTCCCTGGACTCATGAGGACTTTGAATATGACTAATGTATGATCCTGTAATGTATCGGATTAATACCTAAATTTGTGGTATCATCCAAAACTAATGTAAAGTATACACAGAAGAATGACTGATTATTACATTTTAACAAAAGTGTAGATAGAACATGTTAAAAGAGAAAGTAAGCAGATATTAACAGTAAATGAACAAGTAGATTAATAATTCATTTTCAACCACTTCTCCTTAATAATGTTGACAAAATAATAGAATGATAAATGACACAATATGTTACTGCATACGTCAGCAGACTAATTAGGAACCTTTGTTTGTTTACTTACTATTAAAAGACAAGTTGTCTTGTATGTTCACTATTTTATTTAAGGACTTAACTGCAATAAGAAACATATGTTTAATGTACCCTAAGATTTTTTGTTAAAATAAAGCCAATAATGCAATTTTTTTGTGGTCCCCTTTATTTAGAAAAGTACCAAAAAGTATCGAAATTATTTTAGTATCGGTACCAAAATTTTGGTATCGTTACAACACTATACTATACATAACAAAGCAATTAGATGGGAGACAAGAGGAAGTGGGAGTAGTCAAAACCTCCCCATACAACCATGCATCGAGACCACCACCTCGCTTACAAAAATCTCAATAGGATGTGTTCGCCCATTAAAAGATATCCACCCATCTTCTAACCCGGGCACCCATTCTGTACCCCATGCAGAAAAAGCCTCAGCGGCGAAGCCTCAGGAGCAGGAGGAGGAGATCGACATTGACCTGGAGGCACCTGAGACGGAGAAGGCGGCTCTCGCCATCCAGAACCAGTTCAGGCGTTTCCAGAAGAAAAAGAAGTAGAATGACTGTTCCTTTTAAATGAGAGCGAAATGAGACAACGGAAAAAATTTATATAAAAAAGAAAAAAAAAACAATAATTTACGCTGATGTACAGAAATGTGAGGGTTTGGTGGAGGGGTGAACTCTTCAGGAGTTATTGCTCTAATATGCAAAGTATCATACAGGGACTTTTCGCATGAGATTGACTGGAGGAGGTGGGAAGAAAATTTAGAATCCAAAGCATGATGTCAGCCCGCAACCCATTCCCCCCACTTTGACCCCCCCCCCCCGTGCACACCAGCTGACAAGCACAATAACAAAATACAAGCACACTCTTGTCTGCTGGCCTCCCGAACGAAAGCAAAGTCTAGCTGGTGGAGCCTTGATGTTATATTATTATCATAATGATTATTATTATTGGATGTGGTCTATTGGTGACAAGGTGGTGGTCATGGAAATTGGCCAGTAGCCACAAGCACAGGGGAGAGATCAATCTGGACAGCGGGCACTGATTGGCGTGGAATGGCGGCGGCCGCTCAGTGATGCTGGCGGAAAGTCATTCAAATATTTATATCACTTTAATGAGTCATTAGAGCTGCGGTGTCACTTCTATCGCTCTCAACGACAAGCAGCCATGAATTATTCTTGCGGTTGGATTGGAGTCCACAATTTACTTCTTGTCCTCGTCGTTTTTAATGTACCCCGAGCGGCTAAGTTTCCACCTTCCATAAGCGAGACACCTCGCGGGTCCAACACCTGCAACCTCCAGCCGGTGTCCTCTTGCCGTCCTGCAACATTTAGGCGTTTCTGTCTGAGTCGCCGGGTGTCGCGTTGCTCCTCAAAATACACGCCTGATAACAAGGGCCAGCCCTAAACCCTGACCTTGTCGCCTTCAGACGCCCAGAAATCAGGACAAAAAACAGCGGGACTCCAATGTGAAGCACACTTTACCACCTTGCCCCCACCCCGCTGACCCCACCCCTCCTCTGCGACGCATGTAGCCCACTGAACTGCTTCATTAACAGCCACATTTGCTGTAATATTAATCCTGCTAATTACTAGAATTATTATAGGAATGTAACCTCTTTTCTATTTCGAGTGCAGTACACGCCCACCACCCGCTCACACTCCTTCCCTCCACAATGTAGAGGACATTTAATTGGTCCTTTTTAGCATCTAGCTTTATTACAGAGCCTGTTTTTCTATTAGTCATTTACAGTTTGTTCTTAGTTGTGATAACATTTAGTTGATCTTTGTATATGCTTCTTGCTATGCCATGTTTTTTGTGTGTGTTGTTTGCCGTTGTTGGAAGTGGGCGGGGCTTATTTGTCCAGGAGGTGATGTCACATGTTTTGTGTGCGCCAATCAGATCATGAGCAAGTGTTGATGTGCACAAAAAAAACCCTCAGGTGTACATTTAAGAACCAAACCTGAGTCTCATGTTCGCACGTGATTCCAAACGATGTAGCATATCTCCTGTCTTGTCTCTTCTATGTCGTCACGGCGAGACGGACTAGAGATCGTAATCCCGTGTGGCTTCTGCAAATATCAAACCTGCCCAGTTTGAGGGCACCTCACGTTGCCTGGCAACATGCACCGCCCTTAGGAAGTATTGTCAAACTTCCATGTGACGGAGCAGGGTGACCTTCTGCTTAAAGGTCGCAGGTTTGATCCCCGCAGTCGTGTCGCTTTGGCTCGTCCACGAAATGCCACTTCAGTGTTTTGAACCAAACTCTGAATGAAGCGGGAATGTTGCAGAGATGAAAGCTACATTCTCACGACCATCTTTGACCTCACATGTGCTAGCGTTGTGGAGCCATTTGTTCTGCGGCAGCTCAGTGAAGACCTCTTTTGAAAGGTTTGTCAGCACAAAACATGATAAAACTACTGTTAATGCTCAAATTGTAACAGGGGTGTGTATTAATGTAAACCTCATAAAGAAGGACAGGGCATTTATAACCAGACGATAATTGTGAAGAGGCATTAAAGGGGAGGTGCACTTTTTGGGATTTTTGCCCATCATTCCCAATTCTTATGTAACACAAGAACACATGTTTTTCTTTTTAATGCATTCTAAATTGTAACTAAATGCTTTGAAGGTCCACTTAAAACAGAGCCTATTGGAGTCGCTCTATTCAATCCAATCCAATCCAATCCACGTTATTTATATAGCACATTTAAACAATAAAATGTTTCCAAAGTGCTGCACAACAATATTAAAAACAATATTCAAATATTATCCTTAGCTCCGCCAATGACTGAATAAAAACAAAAAATAAATACATATAAAACCAATATAAAAAACAATATAAAATAAATATGACTAAAAACAATTTTTAAGGGTAAAACCAATTAAAACAGTAAATAGAAATCAAAATTTTAAAAACACAGAGGACAACAGAGGACCACACAACTCACGTAGTGTTAAAAGCCAGAGAATAAAAGTGGGTCTTAAGACGAGACTTAAAACAATCCACTGTGGGAGCAGTTCGAACATGGAGGGCCAGAGTGTTCCAGAGCTTAGGGCCGACCACAGAGAAGGCCCTGTCTCCCCTAGTTTTAAGTCTGGTCTTGGGCACCACGAGCTGGAGCTGGCTCTCGGACCTCAGAGCGCGCGCAGGATTGTAAATTGCTGCCTATAAAAGCCCTTAAAAACAAACACCTTCATTTAGGTTTTATATACACACTGTAAGTATATATTGAATGTAGTAAAAGGCACATTTATTACATGTGATATTTACGTATGTTGCTCATTTTAAGCATAAGCAGCGCATTAATTTCACAAACGCATCACAAACGTTCGCTTTTTTTCCCAACACAGATTTCTACTCACTACAGACTTCATGAGCGCCAACAAACATAATAAAACATCACTTACTGTGCAAGGTCTGCTGTCATCAGGATGCCGACGGATAGAATCTTGTTGTAGTAGATCAGATGAAAAATGACTCATAATCCTAGCGAAGAAAAAGGGGGAGAAACAAAGCGTCTTTCTGTCGTTCGCACCATTTCCAGGTTTAAATTGGCGGTCAAATTGTACCAACTTGTCGGAATACGTCCTCATCCTTCTACTATCCAGGTGAGAGTCATTATTTATGATGTACAATAAACTTCCACAAGCAAAGAAGCAAGGTAGCAGCTTACCACTCGATGTCTGTAAAGGGCACACAACCTAGTGATCACGGCGCAGCTATAAATAGTTAGTCTGCGTTAGCGCTTATAATAACAATATCACTAATACTTAATATTTAAGTCACAAAATGTAAATGGAGTATTGTTAGCGTTTTTTAAATGTTTTTTTATTGGGTTTTATGGGCGGAATAGAGGATCTCCAATTTGCTCCGTTGTAAGCGGACTTTTATTTACGAGTTAGAATGTATTAAAAATATATATATACAGCCGTCATGTCTTTCATAATGAATGTGAACGATAGGCAATATTTTTTTTAAAAAGTGCAGTTCCCCTTTAACTGACTCTTCCTTTCATTTTTTTCCTTTATTAATAGTTTGAAGAGCATGAGAAAGTGGAAAGGTAAACAAAGTTCCATTTGACAACATGGCAATGTATCTATTTATCTCATTAAGTATGTGGCACTAACAAGAACTACTGTTGTAATAGTTGTAAAGCTCAAACTACTAAACCAGCACTAATAGCACCGATGACTTCATTGTAAACAGTACGGAAAATGTAACACAAGTTTCACACCAGCAGCTGATTAACAACATTTCAAAATGCATGACCACTTTGCTCCAAATGCAGAAACTGATTTCCTGTAAAGTTGATGTTTCTTTATTAAATCTTCATCAATAAGTTACTTACAGCCACAGCTGTTGATGCCATTGTTTTTTGACATACTTCACCTCGTGGACCCTGGTGTTTAAAAAAAAATATATATAATAATTTCAAAACCAATAATTGAATAGAGGCGTTAATTAGAGCATTTACAGTATATTAAAAATCATAACCAGAAAGTGTGTGTGTATAGATGTGCTTGCTCACGCTTGTTAAGTGTATTTCCAAACGACAGCAAAGCCATATTTCACACAACCAAAACCTGCTGATTTTCATCACCTGTGAAGCTACAACACACTTTGCAAAGGCAACCTGTGTGTGTGTGTGTGTGTGTGTGTGTGTGTGTGTGTGTGTGTGTGTGTGTGTGTGTGTGTGTGTGTGTGTGTGTGTGTGTGTGTGTGTGTGTGTGTGTGTGTGTGTGTGTGTGTGTGTGTGTGTGTGTGTGTGCGTGTGTGTGTGTGTGTGTGTGGCGTCGAGGCACCCTTTGCCTTGTGGCCACTGTTCTTTCAGGGAAGTCTCGGCCAATCAGGAAGCTCCACCGGGCCCCCGTCCCGCCCTGTTATTTCCTCACATGTTTTATTTATCGCCGGCCTATGAAATGCTGTTTCTATTATTAATGTGTATACACCTGCATTGTTGTGAAGGCATGTGACATTGATGTGTTTTTAGGCAGCCCTCTCCCCTCACGTGTTAGCATGTCAAGCTACAACGTGTAGCAGGACACAACGCACAAGAAATCCCTGTAATGTATTTTTTTCTGCACTTAAATAAAATTTGCTGCATTTAGCTTTGAACTTTACCCGCACTGTTTGCTTTTGTCATATCAAAGAAGCTGCTACTAAATGTTTGAAGGTAACAAGCATGCAGTGAGGGCCTGATCTACTAAAGGTTTGTTTTACTAAAACATGTGCAAACCACACAAAGGCAAAGCTGATCTACTAAACGTGTGCAAAATGGAATGCGCCTCTTAAAAGTGAGCAGAATAAGGTGTGCAATCCATTTTGCATTTTTGTCTTCATTAATATGCAAAATATATGCAGATTGTCAAAACGCGCACAATACTGGGAGGAGAAGATGCAAATACAATTCTTCAGCACGCGCAGTGATGGGCAGTAACAAGCTACAAGTAGCTAAACTACGTAGCTCAACGGTGGCTTATCTACTTTTTGAATGAGTAGCTTTTTCTGTAATTTAGCTATTTTAAGACCAATAGCTTGTAGTTTATATGAAAGCTACAAGCTACAAAGAGAGAAAAAGGACTGCGAATCCAGGCCCCAAAAATGTGAAGAAAATACAGTGACCTGGATGAATGAGAACATCCATACATACGGAAAAAAAACCATGATGATTGGTTGGTGTTCGTATGATGAGTCACAATTGGCTAAGGTTGAGGCAAAACATTACGGACTGGCCAATCAGAGGCAAGATAAGGCGGGTCATTAAAACCAGGAAGCAAAATCATGAAAGACACGCACTCATGTCACATGATGACGAGGGAGTCAGAGACAGAGGGACGCTTCAAACTGACCACTCAAAAAAAAGAAACATACTTGAAAAGTCAGAGGGATTCTCTCTCGCAGATTAGATTGTTCCTTTAGTGATGAAGATGACGTGCAGGAAACCCACAATAATGCGTGTCCTTGGCCATATTTCGACAAATGTATGCTTTTAGCGAAAACAATGCCCAAAACATTAGTTTTTAGTTGTTTACTCTGTAAACCAAAATCACAAGTGCTCTCTTCATCTAAGACGTGGAACACACATTAAGGTGAGTTGAGTTCATGAAAAGTTTTACTGCACATAACTATTACCAACTGTTCCCAAACAACACAAGATAGTCATTGTTTTGTTTTTTGTCAAGATATAGATAAATGCCTTTTTTTTTTTTTTACTGAAGGCAGACAAAATTAATAACATTATAGGGGTGGGCCAAAGAAAAGGCAAACTAAAATACCTACACGTGGTGTGCAGGCGCCCTTAGAGTTAGTTGTAGGGTGTCCCCAGCTAAATGACAGATAGTTACAGTACACTCTCAGTTACATTAACATTGATATTATACATGTGGGCCCATAGATATAAATGTTGTAAATGTAGCAAGCTACTTTTGCTGTGTAGCTTGCTACAATTCTCCGGTAGCTAAGCCTCCCCTGTAGCTTAGCTACATTTAATCGAGAGTAACTTGTAGCCTAGTTTACGACATTTTCCAAGTAGCTTGCCCATCACTGAGCATGCACAGTCTGATTTATTAACACTCATCACCGTTTTGAGAGCACTATTTAGCATTTTGTTTAGCACTTGTGAGAAGAACGTGCAAACTGACAGTTCCACACACGGCTGCAAGATTGGTGCTTGCGCTGTCTCAACATTTTGGTGGACGATCAAAAACAAAAAATTCCGACATATTGTCTATTCAGCAGGATCATTGAGGATTTAGGCACCTATTAAAAAAAATGCAATCTATGCCTTTTGGTGTCCTTTAGTATTTTTTTTAATGTGTGTTTATTTTTCTTATATGAAAAAAAACTTCTTTAAGTATGCATTTTTTTGCTTGTAAAATGCCCATAAAAATGGGGAGATGTCTCCTGCTTGTTTGAAAAAATAGCAAAACGCCACAGGAGTATGATAACATGAAAATGCAGTAAATAAGAGTATCTCTGTGGGGATGCCCTGTATAGCAGTGGTCCCCAACCTTTTTGTAGCTTTGTCATAAAGAAATACAATCATGTGTGCTTACGGACTGTATCCCTGCAGACTGTATTGATCTATATTGATATATAATATAATGTAGGAACCAGAAATATTAATAACAGAAAGAAACCCCCCTTTTGTGCGAATGAGCGTGAATGAGTGTAAATGGGGGAGGGAGGTTTTTTGGGTTGGTGCACTGATTGTAAGTGTATCTTGTGTTTTTTATGTTGATTTAATTTTTTTTTTTTTAAATGTTTTTTTTATTTTTTTATTTCTTGTGCGGCCCGGTACCAATCGATCCACGGACCGGTACCGGGCCGCGGCCCGATGGTTGGGGACCACTGCTGTATAGTACACACAAAATTCTCATAAATAAGGTGGTCTGCACCACTTTACAATTGCACACAGAATCTTAGTAAATCACACGCCACACACCCACTATAGTACATGCAATTTTGTGTTTTTGCATCTTAGTAAATGAGTCCTTAAATCTTTTCTAGTTGTCGACAGTACTGGATGAGCGTCTAGGGGGTGCTGCAAGGTTCTCCCGTAGGAGCTGGCTTCATTTTAGTCCCCACTGGGTGCTGCTCTAGTTCAAACAGGAAGTCTTTTTTTTTTAGTGATAGGAATTTGGAGCATTCAATTATACATAGAATGGATTGATCTCAGAGGTCAGAAAGGAAATACATTTATGTCACAATCAAAAGCTTTCTCTCTTCAGATCACTTTTCAATCACGAGGATCACTTGTCCCTCTGATCAATAATATCTATAAATGGCTGCACTCCCTCATCTTGATGTTAGGGAGAGATACAACCTTGCTGCTTGTTTTCCAGCAGCTTTATTATACCACAGCTTTTTGTGGCCTGAAATTCTTACCCATGATGCATTTCACTACTCTCCATGAAGGCAACCTATTTTTGGCTTCATACTTTACTTCAAGGATGGTTGAAGCTTGTCATCAGTGTTCT
The DNA here is from genome assembly GCF_033978785.1 of Entelurus aequoreus. Classification (NCBI taxonomy): domain Eukaryota; kingdom Metazoa; phylum Chordata; class Actinopteri; order Syngnathiformes; family Syngnathidae; genus Entelurus; species Entelurus aequoreus. The sequence goes on along the minus strand of NC_084742.1, from coordinate 35,035,988 downwards.
CAAAATGTGCTTCATCGAGTCAACTACAAATTCACAGTCAAGAATGCAACCAACGAAGGGTAATAATTCAACACTTTTTAGATTCAAATAAAAAACATTTCACCAAAACGTTGTTGAGACACATGATTTACTTGAAAAAAAAAAAAAAAAAAGAACACATCTGACTCGTGACAAATTGCAAACAATCGACATGGGATCAAGTATCAACCGATGACATTAGATGCCATCAGAGTGGAGGAGGGCGCCGCTAGGCTCTGATGCATCGCTTAAGCTGCTTAAGAAATCAAATCCCACGTTAGCCTGCATGCTTTCATGCTGAAAACCATGGGGGAAGTGCGAGCATATAACATAATGCAACTCGTCATGTTACAGTTTTAGGACTTAGGTTCTCAGATGAGGTCTCGGTTTGACGGTTCAGAGTCCTTTTTGCAATTAGGAGCACATGTTATAGTATTTTGCAACAATTTGAAACACATCCCAGACGTCCCACAATAGTGTTATATAATGTATTGATGCTGAAATTTAGGCTGTGTCCACACGAACAGGCCTGAAATGTTAACTTTTTAAGGTCAAGGCAAGTGTTGCCTTAAAGGAGGGCTCATATTTTAGGGCACCAAGGCAAACATTATTTTCATTCCAGGCAGGGGCTCCAAAGCATGCATGCATACATACAGTTTTTTTAAAATGCATTATTAATATAAACTTGTCAACTTTTTGTCATTTCATGATGCCTTTATCTGTCAGGTAGTGGTGGTGACAAACCCCAAGATGCAGAGACGGCAGGCTGGATGCAGGAAAACGTGATTTAATGTCCAAAAGAAAATGCAGGCAAACACCAGGAAACAGGCAAACTGAAAACAGCTAACAGGATACAGCTAACAGGAAACCAAGAAACAAGGAGCTAGGAGACAGCAAACTTCAAATATCTATCAGGAACCAGCAAACAGGAACAGCTCACAGCAAACAGCACTGACTAGAGGGTGAGGCAGGTCTAAATAGTGGCCTGATTGGTAATTGCCACCAGGTGTGCCAGACTGCCATTCAGGGACAGGTGAGGGAAAACAGCGCTCAGGCAGACAAGCAGGAAACTGAACCAAAATAAGAGCGCTGACAGGAAATAAAACACAAACACAGAGGAAAAACTAAAACATAACCAAACTGTCAATGACAATCAATCAATCAATGTTTATTTATACAGCCCTAAATCACAAGTGTCTCAAAGGGCTGCACAAGCCACAACGACATCCTCGGTTCAGATCCCACATAAGGGCAAGGAAAAACTCACAACCCAGTGGGATGTCAATGTGAATGACTATGAGAAACCTTGGAGAGGACCCCAGATGTGGGTGAAGACCCCCCCTAGGGGAGACCGGATGCAATGGACGTCGAGTGGTTCTAGCATAATATTGTGAAAGTCCAGTCCATAGTGGATCTAACATAATAGTGAGCCTGACATTATCTCTATGTTCACCTTTTAATAGAGGGAAGTATTTTTTAAAATAATTTATTTTTCAAGTTATTTACATGTAGATGTATTGGGACAGATCCATTAAGAATTTGAGCAGAAATATGTCATGTAGGAATTAACTACACACAATAAAACATTAACACATTGATGTGTCAAATGTTTTTTAAAGTAATACCTTTGTGACATGAATAAAAGAAATAAAAAAAATAACATGGCATTTACTTTTAGATATCAAAACAAAACACAAAGCAGTTTGACTAATGAAGATAAAGTATAATTAACAAGATGTGTTCTTCTCTAACGCCCCCTTGTGGTTCAGTACAACAGTTTGGCCAACAACAACAACAAAAAACAGGAGTGGCAGCGTGTTTCCTCACCTCATTAACTCTGTCACAGCAGCTGATGGACGCTGTATTGTCAAAATGAAAGCAACATCATATAGTTTTTCTCCTTTGCTGTATACTTTTAGTGTGGGGACAAGTGTATCCAATATTGTCCAAACCTGTCTCCATCTAAACACAGCAGTGCGCTCTTAAACACACGGCGGGAAGCGAGGGAAAAAGACTGTAGCGTCCTGGCATTCTCCCGAAATGTGTTTGTCATTGTTTTTTAGTGTGGTCTCACTATGTGGCACAGGTTTATGACTGTGTTGGCGTTGTTCATATGGCCACCCTTAGTGTGACATGTATGGCTGTTGACTAAGTATTGTCTGTGGGTGCACCACTGGTGCGAGATCACAACAGTGTTACAACTCCATGATTAGAAAGCCAAGCGATGAAAGTGCGCATGTGTCTGATATTGTGTTGTTAAAAATGAATAGGGTCACAGGGTCTTCTGTAATTTATAAAGGAGACTGTATTACTTACCGCCTGGAATAATATCTTTATTTATCATTATACCGTTGACTATTATATCCCTTGTCCATTAGCAAGGGCGGTCACGGCAATGTGTTGCCGCAAATGTTGGTCAATTTTTAGGGCATTACGGCAAATGAGAGGGCGGTCGCGGCAATTGCCCCGGTTGCCGCGGTTAAATTCGAGCCCTGGAACAAGAATACTTTAAAAACAAATCCCCGGTGTAAAACCGATCTACGTTTACACAAGTGTCATTTCAAAACAATCTCTGTCTACACACAAACTCATTCACCCGCTGTCATGCACATTTTGTCCAATCAAAAGCCTGTAAAAATGTCACAGCTGACTTGATGACATTATACCTATCTAAATATGATAATGTGAATTGTGATATACTAGACATCCATCCATGCATTTTCTACCGCTTGTCCCTTTCGGGGTCGCAAGGGGTGCTTGAGCCTATCCAAGCTGCATACAATCTTTAAAATCAACCCACACTTACACAGACCCCAGGAAACAGCGTTCGTGTGTTTTTTAAGTGCCTAAAGGATGAGTAAAATCGTGTGCTAGTGTTCAACACTAGTGGAATCATAACACATTTAGGGTCTGATCTACTAAAGGTTTGCGTGTGTCATGTCTATGTGATCATGTTTTGTTTTAGTCATGTTTTGTTTTGTTTAGTTATTGGACTCTTTAGTTTCTGTTTACGCTCCATTGTGTGTGTTTCCATGACAACCCATTAGTTTCACCTGTACTCATTTGGACTCACACACCTGTCTCATTTGTTTGAATCACACTTGTCGCTAGTCAAGACATCACTATTTAAGCTTGTAGTTGCCAGGCAGTCAGCCTGGCTACATCACTCTTGACACACTCTCTACACACCCTTATGATCCATGCTGCTCTTTTTCATGCCCTTTTCTCGTCCAAGTAAGTTTTCTTTATTCATGCCACAGTTTGCAAGTTTTGTTTTTTGTCCATAGTTCTGCCTTTGTGCGAGTTTTTTGTTTCATTAGCCAGGTTTGTACTTCCGCCATTGTGTGCGCCTTTTGTTTATTCCTTTTTTGAGTGTTATTATTAAATCATGTGTTTAACTTCACGCCATGTCCGGTCCAAATCATTTGCACCACGGGAGAACAAACCACGCCAAAGTCCAAGTCGTGACAGCGTGTATTAAAAGATGTGCAAACTTTATGGCACACGCAAAGGTCATCTAAGTTTGTGCGCAGAGGATTGCATCTCTTAAATGAGCAAAATAAGGAGAGCAGTCCGTTTAGCATGTGTCATCATGAATATGCAAAATATATAAATATGAAAAAATAACTGGATTGTTGTAATTGATTTAGATGCTTATTTTTTACATTACACAGCACTGTATACATATGTACAGTATATACTTATACATATGTATATACCTATACATATGTATATATGTCTACAGGAGAGTATTATAACAAATGTGGCTTTTTGTTTTTGCTCCCATTTTTCATGAGACTAACTCACAGATCTGAAACTTTGACTATACACAATATACCCATTCCTCTCAAACATTGTTCACAAATGTGTGTAAATCTGTGTTAGTGAGCACGTCTTTGCCAAGATAATCCATCTCACCTCACAGGTGTGGCATATCAAGATGCTGATTAAACAGCATTATTATTGCACAGTTGTGCCTTACGTTGCCCGCAATAAAAAGCCTCTCTGAAATGTGCAGTTTTATCACACAGCACAATGCCACAAGTTTAGAGGGAGCGTGCAGTTGGCATGCTGACTGCAGGAATGTCCACCAGGTCTGTTGCTCATGAATTGAATGTTAATTTCTCTACCATAAACGGTCTCCAAAGGCGTTTCAGAGAATTAAGCAGTGCATCCGACTGGCCTCACAACCGCAGACCTCGTGTAACCACACCAGCCCAGGACCTCCACATCCAGCAGGTGCACCTCCATGATCGCCTTAGACCAGCCAACTGCACAGCTGCTGCAACGATTGGTTTGCATAACCAAATCATTTCTGCACAAACTGTGAGAAACTGCATGCTCGTCGTTCTCATCAGGGTTTCAACCTGACTGCAGTTTGTAGTCTTAACCGACTTGAGTAAGCAAATGTTCATATTCGATGGCGTCTGGCACGTTGGAGAGGTGTTCTCTTCACAGAAGAAAACCCGGTTTTCACTGTTCAGGGAAGATGGCAGACAGCGTCTGTGGTGTCGTGTGGGAGAGTGGTTGCTGGTGTCAACGTTGTGAATCCAGTGGACAATGGTGGGGGTGGGGTTATGGTATGGGCAGGTGTATGTTTTGGACAACGGACGCATGTGCATTTTATTGATGGCATTTTGAATGCACAGAGATACCATGACGAGATCCTGAGGCCCATTTTTGTGCCATTCACCCGAGACCATCACATGTTGCAGCATGACAATGCACAGCCCCATGTTGCAAGGATATGTACACAAATTCCTGGCAGCTGAAAACATCCTAGTTCTTGCATGACCAACATACTCACCGGACATGTCACCCATTGAGCATGTTTGGGATGCTGTGGATCAGCATACACAACAGCGTGTTCCAGTTCCTGCCAATATCCAGCAACTTGGCACAGCCATTGAAGAGGAGTGGACCAACATTCGACAGGCCACAATCAACAACCTGATCAACTTTATGCGAAGGAGATGTGTTGCACTGCGTGAGGCAAATGGTGGTCACACCAGATACAGACTGTTTTTCTGACCCCCCAGACCCGCAATAAAGCAAAACTGCACAAGTGTGGCCTTTTATTGTGGGCTGCTTAAGGCACACTTGTGCAAAAATCATGCTGTTTAATCAGCATCTTGATATGCCACACCTGTGAGGTGTGTCTGTAGCTTTAATGCTATGAGCTGTGTTTGTCCAAGAAGCGCTATTGTGCATTTTATCCACTTTTTACATGTTCGCCGTAACTGTACTGGTCCAAGGTAAAATATATTATTTATCATAGACAACATAACATTCAGGAATGGGATAGGACACACATGTGCAACACTTGCATAGCTATGTGAGCTACAGTGCTACATTATACTCACATTTAACAGCGAGAACATTCAAAGTTAGAATGAACGCTGAGGAAAAATGATCAAACTCGCAGCTTTTTCTGCAGCCGACTGATGGACAAATCACAGAGCTCCAGGTGTCATTTGAAGATGTGTAGCAAATACTGCTTTTTTACAAAGTGGTGGATGTATACATACTGTAAAGCAGGTACACCTAGCTGGGGGGATGGGCAGAGACGCTGTCATGTCCATGAGGAAAAAGGTTTTTCTTTCAAAAGCGAGCATTCGAGTGACTCATCTCTCAAAAGTGGACTAAACGAGTTACCTGTTATTACCTATCCACTTGGTGCCTCGCAGCACATAAGGCCCTCACAGAGCTTCTCCACTTCTCACGATCAGCTGCTGCAGTCCTCGCCTCCGACCATGAGTTCCATCCTCCCTCTTTCCTTTATTTCTCAACGATACGCCTCCAGGTGGTCTTTGGTCTTCCCTTTCTTCTTTTCCCCTCTGGTGCTCATGTCATGCTGCAATTGTTGTTGTGGTCCTGTCGTAGTATGTGTCCAATCATCTTCCATCTTCGTAGCTTTACATCCTCACTGAGTGGCTTCATATTCGCTCTTTCCAGCAGTTCTTCAGTACTGATGTGATCTTGCCAGCAGATTCTGAGTATTCTTCGTAGGCATTTGTTATGTAATACGTCAACCGCACTGTTATCTCCTCTGTTCATTTTTAGGTTGCACACCCGTATAGCAATATTGCTATACCACTAGTGTCTTGTACAGTTTTAGTTTTGTTCTTCTTGTGATGCTGTTGGAGCTCCAGGTCTTTCCAAGTCTGATGAATGCGCCTCTCGCGTTCGACAGTCTATTCTTCGGGTCGTTCATGCCGCCTCCCTCTTTACAAACTGTGACTCCCAAGTAAGTGAACTGGTCTACCTCTTCGACATCTTGTCCATTGATTTGGATTTATTCCTGGTTTCTTGCATTGATCCTCATTGTTTTAGTCTTTTGTCTTTTGCGAGTACTACTCGCCCGGCTTCTTTGTCCATCCATGTAGTTTTACCCTGCATGTGCTGTTTTGTGGAGGACAGTAATGGACAAAACAAGTGAGGGTGATATATTTTTCTCATGAGTTGTGCTCATATAATAGACTCTAGGGCAGTGATTCTCAACCCGTTGTACGGGTACCACTGGTGGTACGTGGACTCCATATAATGATACTGTATGCCAAAGAATCAATTAAGTATTTAGTGTTTTATTTTCCAATATTCAAACAGTGTTACTGTTCAAGCTCTGTGTAATTTTACAGTGGCCAAAATATTAAATATACTTGTTAAATGAAACCTCTGCCTTGTTCTTAATGAATACTTAGGCTTACTACGCTACTGTATTTTAATGTTGGTCATTATGGTGGTACTTGGAGAGCAAAGTGTTTTCTGAGGTGGTACTTGGTAAAAAAAAAAAAAAAGTGAGAACCACTGCTCTAGGGACACATATTACTATTAGGGCTTCCTTAAAAGTTACTTTTGCACAATAGAATACCTTTACGTTGTACCAAATCTGTTTATTCAACCTGATTTAGGCTGCTGTGTAAAACCTTTGCCCCCATATAGTGTCCCGCTTTGCACACATTGTCCAATTTTATTCCTGTGCCAAGAAACAAAGAACCTCCCAAGTGGCATCAATATCACGTCTCAACATTGTCAGGATATTTTCTGTTTCAGAATGCAGAATGAGGCGAAATTTCATAAGCGTGTTTCCCCGACTATTTCAGTCAGTGTGACAGCAACTATCAATAACTATGGTCATGAAGAATATACCAATGACGTTCCGCTTGTCTGTTCGCCAGGAAGTTGACCTGCATGCACCTTCAGCATCGCGGTAGATCATAAAAGAGACAGGGGGGTGGGGGGGGGTTTGAAGAATGCCATCCCTAGGATCGAATTCCGAAGAGCAAAAGTATTTAGCTTTACTGACACTGCGACTGAGAGAAAGCAGACATCCTCACTCTGAGAGAGGCATGTGGCATAAACTCTCAAGTGTCATCACACATACACCTCACTGTGTTAACCCTTGAAATTGACCCCCTTCCCCCGCTGCAGTCCAAAAACCAAGAGTACAACAACTTTTCTTGTAGGTGTCCTCATGACTCTGTTGGATCAATAAGGTGTAACACAAGTAGAAAAGCAGTTACATGCGCAGGAAAGGAAGAGCAAGAGATCAATACGGAGGAATCGGACTTGGATGAGTCAGCACAACAGAAGCAGGTCTCAGTAAACCTGCTTGGGTTTCTCTTGGACAACCGCATTGGTTAGGATAGGACAGGCTAGGGGACTTTATTAGTACTCAAAGGTAAACTTGTTTTGCAGCCAGCAAGATCAGGACATCCATTAAACATACAGGAACATATAAAATCACAATCAGATAAGGTTTGGGACAAGCCAGAATAAAATACCATAATAATTACACTAAAACAAATATGGGGAAAAAGAGGTACTACAACTTGTTTAGGTATGTGATGATAACTGCATCTGTATCGTTTTGTTTTGCCTCTTGGAACTAAAAACCTCGGTCCAGAGGAGAGAAGTGTCATGTCTGTGATCATGTTTTGTTTAAGTTATGTTCTGTTTGGTTTTTGGACTCTTTTTAGTTCCTGTTTTCACTCCCTTGCTTTGTTACCATGTCAACCCATTAGTTGCACCTGTGTTCACGTTCGGACTCACACACCTGTCATTAATCATGTCACTAGTATTTAAGCCTTTCCTTTTCAGTTAGTCTGTCTGGCGACATTACCTCTGAAATCCACGCCATAGTTCCCTGCGTTCCAAGTAAGTTTTTGTTTATTGTCCATAGTTTTGCCTTTGTGGTAGTTTTTGTTTCTTAGCCAAGTTTATCTCCGCCTTGAGCACGCCTTTTGTTTGTACCCGTTTTGTAGTTAGTGTTAAAATAAAGATCAATCAATCAATCAATCAATGTTTATTTATATAGCCCTAAATCACAAGTGTCTCAAAGATGTATTTACCTTCACGCCACGTCCGCTCCAATTCCTTTGCATTCCGGGAAAACAAACCATCCCATAGTCCACGTTATGACAAGAAGCTGAAAATGGCTGTGTAGGTAGTGTGACACATCAGTTAAAATGGAAGAAGCTATCCTCACTACCTGTTAACTATAGAGGATGGCTGCAGCATAGAGCTGAGACTCACCAAATAATTTACTTGAAACTTTAGCAATTTAATTTAGGGAATTATTGTCCTTTAATGACAGGTGACTGAACTATGAGACCAGGGACAAAGACAACACAGGTTCTATAAAATGATGATCATGATGGTCTTGTCAACATTAAAATGAGAATTTATTCTGCTTGTTAAAAATCTAAGGATCCAGCCTATCAAAATATTAGTCAGGTTAAAGTGCACAGTCAACCTTCTAATCAGGATATGAGACTGGACTGCGTTAAAAGCTGAGAAAAAGTCCCCGAATAAAAGTCTGGCATGGGTTCCATTGTTGTCCAAATGTTTTAAAAGCCTATCTAAAAGTTACAGTGGCATCCACCACACATCTGCATGTGGGTTCTTAATGAAAACTGGATATAATTCTGTTTGGGTTTGTTTTAAAATCTCAGTCCTGGCCATCTCCTCTAAAATCGTCATAACAATGGAGGTCAAAGACACTGGTCTAAAAACATTTTTGATCTGTTGGTTTTTGGTACAGGAACCACAGCAGTATTTTTCCAAAGCTCAAAGACATGTTGTGTCTGTAGGGACGTTTTAAAAATACAACACTTAAATCTTTAGCACACGTTAGTTTAGTACACATGTTTAGTACACGTTCACAAATATTATCACAAATATGTTTTTTTTATTTGCTTTTAAATGCTCTTTCAACATCCTGCTGAGTAGCTTTAAAATGCTGGTTGTCCCTCGGACTATGGCTTATAGTTCCAGAATTTATCTGCCAAAACTGAATGTATCAAAACTACAATAACAACAGTCAAGAGCATTAGTCAAACCAATATATGTGCTAAAATCATCTAAAAGAACACTGTTGCGGTATCGTAGTTTCTATTTTGACATGGAGACAACATCAGTTGCTGACAAGAACCCTTTTCTCTCATCCAGTACAACACTGCCAGCCAGTGGTGAAGGTAAAAAGTAGCATTTTGGATCACTACTTTCTAAGCCAGTGTGTCTAAACTATTTCCACAGAGGGCTGTGGATATGGAAAAATAAAGATGCAGGGGGGAGGGCACTTTGATATTTAAAAAATAGATAAATAAAAATATACATAAATACATGTAAAATACATTTGCAAAGGTCGTCAGGAAGCAGCATGCAGGTAAGAAGGATGATCTATTCTAATAATGTAAAAATATAAAAAAAGTAAAAAACGTGCGGAGGGCCGTGTATACGGAAAAATATCAAGATCCAGGGGGACACGTTCATATATAAAAAATATAAATACAAATATAAAATAAATTTAAAAAATAAATAAAAACATACATTAAAAAATAAAAAATAAATAAAAAATACAAATAAAAAATAAAAAATAAAATATATATATATATATATATATCTATATATATATATATATATCTATATATATATATATATATATATATATATATATAGATATATATATATATAGGTATATATATATATATAGATATATATCTATATATATATATATATATATATATATATAGATATATATATATATATATATATATATATATATATATATATATATATATATATATATATATATATATATATATATATAGATATATATATATATATATAGATATATATATATATATATATATATATATAATATATATATATATATATATATATATATATATATATATATATATATATATATATATATATATAGAGTCTGCAGCATCGCGTGGACATCGGGGGCGGTACCTCTGGATTGGCAGACCGGGGTGGTGGTTCCTCTCTTTAAAAAGGGGAACCGGAGGGTGTGTTCTAACTATCGGGGGATCACACAGGTGAGCTTCAAGAGGTAGTCACCTGAAACAGTTTTCACTTCACAGGTCTCATAATGTAAATGAGAAGGTACAGTATATACTGTGTGTGTGTGTATATATATATATATATATATATATATATATATATATATATATATATATATATATATATATATATATATATATATATATATATATATATATATATATATATATATACACCAAAATATACATATCCATATACATTGTATATATATATATAGAGAGAGAGAGAGAGAGAGAGAGAGAGAGAGAGAGAGAGAGAGAGAGAGAGAGAGATTCCGTTTGTGAGTATGTGTGAGTATGTGCGTGTGTGCACGTGCACGTGCACGTGCATGTGTGTACGTGTGTCTGGGTTTATTTTATTTAAGTATATTTATGTTATGTTATTATTCGTTATTAAGATTAACATTTCAGTTGTTTCTCTTTGAATTGTTGGATTGTGCCATTTTGTTTTATTTCCACATGTTTGCAGTTTTATTCAGTTTGATTTTATTCGTACAATGTGCCGGAGGCAAATAAAAAATTCACCGCTGCCCGCACTTTGGGACGCCTTTGTTTTAAGTCTTTTTCTTCTGTTTTGGTTCCTTAAAATCTCATTATTATGAATTTGAGTCCTCTCCGTTGTTTGAATATAAACACTCATGGTGAGTTTCGGTGTCTGGTTTCAGGAGGTCCACCTTTGGAGCGTACAGACAACACCTGGGTGTGTCACAATGAAAGTGGGAGGGGAGCGTTCAGGTATCCGGAAGCTCGCAGAGGCTGTTTAGTTCATTGCAAAGTAAACAGGTGATCTGACCACTGCTTGCTACACCCCATAACAACATGCAGAGTGAGTTTAAACTTTACATTGACATGTATTTCTTATTTGGACTGTTTGTGGTTTGCAGTGAAACACTATTAAATACTTTTACTTGATAAACAGTTGGTTTGATTAGGAATGAACACATTTGGACTGACACTTGTTATATCATGTCATATTTTTGGAGGCCTACTAGAATGAGACAGACCACATATTGTATTTTACTGACATTAGTTAACATTAAATTGAGGTTTTCTTTAGAAGCTGACGTCGGTTCTCTCAGGTGGAAGCTCCTGAATTACTACATTCCTCAGATACTTCGTGTAGCGCTATGAAGGCCACTTCCTGTTGCTTGTGTTGTGTTGACTGTAAAACCAGAATAAATGTTTACTATTGGATTAAATGTTGTTTTGCTATCTTGGGGAACATGCTTCCAAGGCTTCTCTAGTAAATATTTATTGTCCTTCATTCTCTTGAAGGTGTAAGCTCTCCGGGAGGCCGCGTCCTCAATGAGGACCAGTTCACCTGCTCCATCTGCCTGGAGGTGTTTGTGGAGCCTGTGTCCACGCCGTGCGGTCACAGCTTCTGCAAGGCCTGCCTGCAGGGCTACTGGAACCACACCAAGAAGTTCCTGTGTCCCATGTGCAAGAAGAGCTACACCAGGAGGCCTGAGATGAGTGTCAACAGGGTCCTGGCAGAGATCTCATCGCAGTTCCAGGGGCTGGTAGTTTCTGGCGGTAGGGCGGAGGCGCCCGGGTCCTCTTTGCGAGACTCCACCGTCAATTTGGGCTCCGACAGGGGCCGTGTGGGCTCACCGGGTCTTGACACTGGAGAGTTTGCACGGGACGGCGAGGTCCCCTGCGATGCTTGCATTGGGAGGAAGTTGAAAGCGCACAAGTCTTGCGTCAACTGTCCTGGGTCTTTCTGTGAAACCCACCTGAGACATCACAAAAAGGTACCGCCGCCAGCTCCTCACTATCACATTTCCAGTTGGGACAGAATCAGAATAGTTTTATTGGCATTGTTTAAGAAAAGGTTCACAAACTAGGAATTTTTCTTGGTACAATCGTGCAACATAAAACACATATAACACAGAATAGGTAATAAAAATGAGCTGTAACTGAGCTAGAAGTTGAGTGATTTGAATTTCCAGGTGAAATCCCTGACGTCACATCGCCTGATTGAGCCCACCTTCTACCTGGAGGAAAAGATCTGTAGGAAGCACGAGCGACTGCTGGAGGTCTACTGCCGCACGGACCACATCTGCATCTGCGCCGCCTGCGTGGAGTCCGCACATAAGTCGCATGACATCGTCTCCACGGACCACGAGTGGAAGAAGAAGATGGTGTGTGGCGGTCTTGTGTGCTAACCTTTCCTTTCACATGACAGTCACATGACCTTTCTCCCCCTGGCCCCTTATCCCTAGAGCATCTTGGGAAAGAAAAGGTCTGAACTGCGGCACTTGATCAAGGAGAGAGCCAAGAAGCTGGAGGAAGTCAAACAATCCATAAAGGTCATCAAGGTAAGCTAATGAGGCAGTGACAGATTCAACATTTGAACTCTTCTGTGCAGCTGGGATAGGCTCCAGCCCCCACTGCGACCCCAAAAGGGACAAGCGATAGAAAATGGAGGGATGGATGTTTAATATAAAAGCTAAAGAGCCAAGTAGCAGAGCGCAGACCTCTCTGCCAAGGCCCGACAATCCCAAAAATTTCAATATACTGTTCCACTCTCACTGGTAATTTGTTACAAAGTCATAAGTGAAAATAAACTTGGTAGATTATTTTCAATTTCCTCCTTGCCACTAAATAAATAAGAGGCTTACCTTATTTATTGAGTGGCAGCTGAGTCATTCCCCTCTTGTGCACCACCTATAGCGATGCGTTCAAGTGCGCTTGTTCAACCAGTGTGACCAGTTTGTGGGGACAAAACATCCCATGCGTCTATTTGCACCCAGCGAAGGAGTGTCTTTGTATCAGAGCTTAGTCGTTCAATTTAAATCCCAAATAGTTTTTTTTGCTTTTATGTGATGAGGGTTTGATACATTTAACCTGGTTTGTCTATATTCATGGCTGACCCAAATACATTTGAAATGACGACCACAACTATTTTATTTTAAAGAGCAAATTAAAAATCAACATATTAGCTATATCCATCCTTGTCCGTTGTAATTGTGTTGTGCTTGTGCAAGATGACTTGGATGAACATCCTACTAAACAGTAGTTAACCCTCGACTCACCTTTGACCAAAAAACGGACATTGTCTGCATTTTTTTTTTTCCAATCTTTGACAAATCAGTTACATTTTAGAGATTAAAGAGCTGAAATTGGTCCACATAGTTTTAATTAAGTTTATCTTTAAAATTACATCATGGCACTTTTTACAAAGTAAAATAGGAGATATTCATTTACGACACTTAGCTTCTTTGCCCCGTTTGGTCGCCCATTGACTCCCAAAGTAACACATATTTTTCCATATATTAAAAACCTGACATGTTCAAAGTCAATCAAAGTTTATTCATATAGCCCTTAATCACAAGTGTCTCAAAGGGCTGCACAAGCCACAACGACATCCTCAGCTCAGATCCCACATCAGGGCAAGAAAAAACTCAACCCAATGGGATACAATGAGAAACCTTGGGAGAGACCGCAGATGTGGGTACCCGCCCGCCCCCCTGGGCGACCGGTGCAATGAACGTCGAGTGGATCTAGTTTAATAGTGTGAGAGTCCAGTCCATAGTGGGGCCAGCAGGGGATCATCTTGAGTAGAGACAGGTCAGCAGCGCAGAGATGCCCCCAACTGATGCACAGATGAGTGGTCCAATTCGGGTCCCGACTTTGAACAGCTAGCTCGCATCATTTGTGGTCACCTAATAACCTCTCCACGCAGGAGAGGGGGGAAGAGCAGAAAAGAGACGGCAGATCAACTGGTCTAAAAGGGGGGTCTATTTAAAGGCTAGCGTATGCAAATGAGTTGAGTTATTATGTTCTAATGCTTTCACCACAAATATTGATTGGATCTGAACATCTCTCTTCGAAACACAAGGAAAAATAGTTCTGGGTGTAAATACACTTCTCAATCACTAGTTAATGCGAGAAACATATTATTCATTCATATACAGTGTTTTTGCATACATTGATTGTGGTGGGCTGTTATTGCCACACAGAGGTGTGTAACTGTGGTTTTAGAAGAAATTTTGTGTCCATTGTCAGTGTGTTTATGTGCAATGGCACCACTAAACCACTAGATGACGACATATCATGAAGTATACAATGTTATTTACAGGACGTTAAAACAACACCTTCAGTTTCAGCAAAAATAGGTGCCAATACCTTCCATCCATCCATCCATTCTATGGCTTGTTCCTCTCAAGGTCACGGAGGCGTCTGGAGCCTATCCCAGCTGCACTCAGCAGACATGGAAACACATTTTTTGAACATATTACATATTTAGTGTTTTTCCCACAGTAATTTGTTGTTCTTTTTTTTTTTTTTTTTACAAATTAAAAAAAAAATAAACCAAAAAAAATTATGATAAAAAAAGAATATCTAAGAGTATGTCTGAAGCGGCTGAGATATTTGAAGAATTTAAAGTTTCTAACACTTTTGAGTTTGTCCATTTTTCCGCAAAGGGGCACAGTGTGAGATTTTTTGGGGAAAAAAACGTCATTGTTTCAAAAATAATACATTAAAATCAGTGTTGTTATGAATTACTGACCTATCAAAGGCTGTAATTACATAATCTAAAGTATTCCATTTTCGTTGGAGCCTACAGTATGGCAGCCGCGCAATTCGGCCTACTAAGCCCTTAAAAAAAATCCAAACACCTCAATTGAGGTTTTATATTCATGCTCTAAGTAGATATGCAATGTAGGAAACAGGCACATTTAAAATAACATTTAATATTTACGTATTTTCCTCATTTTAAGCATATGCGGCGCATTAATTTTAAAAAATGCATCACATTTGCAGACTTAATGAGAGCTAACAAAAATAATAAAACATCACTTATTGTGAAAGGTCTGCTGTCATTATGCTGCCGGCTGCTAGGATGTTGATATATTTGCATTTCGGTGAAAAATGTCTCATAATCCTCACAAAGAAACGATGTGTGGGAGGGGGGACCAAGCATCTTTTTGTGTCGTCCTGGCCATTTTCGGGTCCTAAATGGCAGTCAAAGTGTGCCAACTTGTCGGATTACCTACTCAGACGTCTCATGTCCAGGTGAAATGAATGATTTATGAACTAGAATACATTTCCAGGGAGCAAGGAAGCGAGAAAACAGCAGACCACTTGATGATGTAAACATTGGGACACAGTAGTGATCACATAGCCGCTACAAATAGTTTTATCTGTGTTAGTGCTTATAATAACAATATCACTAAAACTTGGGTAATATTAATGTCACGAAATGTATATGGAGTATTGTTGGCGCTTTTAGAATGGTTATTTATTGGATTTTATGAGCGAAATAGTGGAGCTCCCTTTTATTTATGTTTATTTATTATTTAGAATGCATTAAATAAAAATACATCCGTCATCATGTCTGTATATATTCATTTTGTTTGTGAATAGGGGAAAAAAAAAAAAAAGTGCAATTTCCCTTTAAGAGGCATAACGTTGTTTTGAAATAAGTCGACTCTCGGGTTAAAGTGAGCAGTGTTTGGTTCCGAGATGTAGAACCTGCTTGTCCAGTTGCTCTGACAACAAACAGGAATCGAATGCACATAAACAACAGTGATTAGTCACTTGCTAATTTACACGAAAATGCTTACTAATCCAAAGTGTGGAGTAGAGCTACAGTCAGTGACAGCCTAACAGTGTACTTCATGGTGGGTCTGTGGGCTGTGCTTTGCAGACCAGCGGCCAGAAGGAGCTGGAGGAGAGCTGGCAGGTGTTCGCCGAGCTGCAGCGACTGGTGGAGCAGAGCCAGGCCGACCTGGTGGAACTCATCACAACCAGGCAGCGTGAGGCTGAGCGTCACGCGCAGGAGTTAGCGCGAGGCCTGGAGAACGAGCTTAGTCAGCTAAGGAGGCGTAGCCACGAGCTGGACACCCACGTCCAGATTAAAGACAAGGTGGTGTTCTTGCAGGTAACGGAAATGACTTGTGGTATTGTCACTGCTGGTATGGCTGTGCGAGAGTATGTGTGTAAACCTCACTGTCTGACACCTTACAAGTTTGCGGTAGGCAATAAATTGAAAGCTAGGGCTTTCATCTTATTTCCTGGCGGCCTCAATCTATGGCCCCTGGTTGCATCCCCGGGCAGTTTGGAGGGGGTGGATCCAGACATGTTACACTCCTCACATGGATGACCTTCCTTCTCCACTCCTGGCAGCATTTGGCCTCCTTGCCCCACCTGCCCGAGCCCACCGACTGGTCGGCGGTGACCGTCAACACGGACTTCTGCCTGGGGACCCTCCGTGCTTCCGTCAGTGGCCTCGTTGACAAGTTACAGGAGGAGTTAAAGAGGCTATATGGCAAAGGTCTTATAACCAAATTTTTTTTAAAAATAAAAGTTGCCATTTGTCGTTTTCTATTTGATGTCTGTGTGACTACGCCCCTTTGTTGTTGTCTTTCAGAACTCCGCAAGTTGCAGAATTATTCAAGTGAGTCACTTTTTTCTCTTTGATGAGCGCATGCCCTTAAACCATTAAACGTTTATAAGATATGGTGATTTAATGATGGACACTAGATGGCGCCTCTCACTAACAATCCAGATTGTCTGTTGCCAGTGGGCCTGATTCCATGTCTAAAGGAGAAAAAGAATGTGTCTTTGGTGTAATAATCTTCTCTGTCTCAGGTGAAGTCCTCTTGGACCACGCCACCGCCCAGAAGAACCTGGCCGTGTCAGATGACGGCCACCAGGTGAGGTACGAGGAGCGCAAGACCTCCCACACAGACGGCCCTAAACGTTTCAGCCCGGCTCTCTTTGTCTTGGGCCGGGAGGGTCTCAGCTCTGGTCGACACTACTGGGAGGTGGACGTGGCCCGCAAGACGGCCTGGACTCTCGGCTTGGCTAATGGCACGGCCCGCCGTAAAGGCGAGATCAAGCTGAGTCCAGAGGGGGGTTACTGGTGCTTGTGGCTCAAGAACGGCGAGGTGAAGGCCCTGGCCTCGTCACGCTTGCCTCTCATGCTGACATCCCAGCCCAGCAAAGTGGGAATCTTTCTGGATTATGAAGGAGGTCAGGTGTCCTTCTATGACACCAATGCCCGCGTGCACCTCTACACCTTCTTTCACAACTTTAATGAACGTGTATACCCCATCTTCAGCCCCTGCCTCAGCCAGGATGGCAAGAACAATTTCCCCCTCGTCATCACGGCCATCAAACATACCTGACTGTGACCACACAAACTTTTCAACTTGACTCAAAAGCCACTGAGAGACTGATTAAAGACTTGCTCGCACACATCTTTAAAACACGGTAATCCCCAGGTGGTTTCAAACCTCTGGTAGTTTTGTATGCAATATCTTCTTCTGTTTTCTAAACTTTTAAATAAAGATGACTTCACACTAAAAGAAGAGACTTAACTAGACAATCTTACTCACTTGACTAAAAATGCACACAGCAGAAGACACGTTGAGTTGTGTCCTTCTGACAGTCTTTACATGTGTATCTAGGTTAAAAGCAGGAACGGGAGGGGGGTATATTTTGGGTCATAGGTGTGTGTTGGTGGGGGTGGCAGTTGGTCTCATGTGTCAGTGCACGGCTGAGCCTCAAGGCAGCTGCTCTCTGGTGAGTCTTCATGACTTTTCATATCTCTAATCACCATTCTGTTGTTGTGTGGCGCTTGTGGCCAAGTTGCTAACAATGTGTCAATATTTTGCCTCGAGCGATGACTTTGTTCCGTCCGTCAAACTCTCGAAAGCGCAAGGCTCTTAATTCAATAGTCTTCTTTTGCAATGATAAGCTATATACATGTTCAATAGTGGCCAAATGGTGCTGGAAATAAGGTCTACTGTAGTACCTCAACTTAGGAGCTTGATCATTTCAGTGACCGAGCTCTTAACTCAAAACACTTGTATTACAAATCAACATCTCCCATTGAAATTAATTCAAATCTATGTGATCTATGTACTACAAACAACTACAGTCAAATAATGTAATAATAATGTACAGTATTTACCTTGGAGAGTGGACTTCTATGGTATCTCCTTCGAACTGCTTCTCTGTCAAACACACCATTAGCAGCTTTGCCATATTTTCATGGATAAATGTCCCCGCTTTCGATATTATTTTTAAATTCTTGGCTGGCGTTAGACTCATTCTGCTTCAGTATGGTGCAGACTAGCAGCGATACGCTCGAATTGCCTCGCCAAGTTAGCTACACACACGGTCATGTTTTTGATTATTTCTTTTTTTCAAACAATATCATCCACAACTTCCTCTCAGATCTATCTTTCACGCTGACTTTCTTCCTTACCATTGTTGGAAAACCACAGTTATGTCAATGTCTAGCTATTACCTAATGCAGGGGTGTCCAAACTTTTTCCACTGAGGGCCGCACACAGAAAAATTAAAGCATGTATGGGCCATTTTGATATTTTTCATTTTTAAACCATGAAAAAAAATATGGATTTTTTTTTTTTTTACCTTTAGGGGTCCTGGGGATCATAAAGGGTCTCAGTCATTAAAATGTTAAAAATAAGTCAAATTATTATTATTATTTTTAATTTAAGGCTTACAGTAAATCTCTATATCAACATCAAGTTGATATAAAGTAATTAAAAAAAAAGGTTTTATGGCTTTTATGTCAAAAACAACTTTGTTTTTTATCATAAAACTGAAATATGCAGTATTTAGTAATTAGAGCCCTAAAAGATCAATAATGCATTGATTTTAATTATTTAATATTTTTGAGTAATCACAGTGAAAAGATAAATAAAATACCACTAAATATATTTGGGATCTAAAAGGTGCCCCACTCATAAAGTGATACGTTTTTATTAGGTTTTTCTTTTACTTTCAACACTTAAGTTACGAGATCAACATCAGA
The DNA here is from genome assembly GCF_033978785.1 of Entelurus aequoreus. NCBI lineage: Eukaryota > Metazoa > Chordata > Actinopteri > Syngnathiformes > Syngnathidae > Entelurus > Entelurus aequoreus. The sequence continues at coordinate 35,016,806 of NC_084742.1, read as the reverse complement.
TATATCTGTCGATTTTACGTTTGAACTATTATTTTGTTTGTTTTATGCTCTTTTGTCAAATAAAACGTTGATGTTTTTATATGGCAACTACACAATATATGCAATATTTACCACATAAAACATTTTAAAGTGAAATATTTGAAGGAATTGGAGCCTTGAAAATAATTCATTATAACATGGATTTTTTGTCATTATTATTTTTTTTTTTTTAAATAAAAAAAATAAAAATAAAGTAAGACAAAAGAAAAAAACAGCCTGCATGGCAGCTTTGTGTCAACATTGCAACTTTTCTCGTTAGATTTCACCTCATTCATTTTTATTTTTGCAATAGTAATTCCAGAATGTGTGGCGGGCCGGTAAACAATTAACTGTGGGCCGCACTTTGGACACCCCTGACCTAATGCTAGCAAGGAAGACTGGATGTTTTGGTCGGCTCTTACGGAGTTTGCTGTGGCATTCACTTCACCAACTAATTAAGGGAATGATTGTAACTTAAATGTTTGCTTGCAACTTCAAGCATAACAATTAGCTGAGAGACCGCTCTAATCTCGGAACACTCTTAAGTTGAGGTACCACTGTATTGTAAAAAAAAAAAAGAGTTGTAGTTACAACATCATCCACTAGGCGGTGTTACGTTTATATCTTAAAAGAAAGAAGTGGCACAATCTAACACTGAAAACATCGCTGTCACAGCAGGTGGGAAAAGGCTGCTTGAGTTAAAATGACGCTGCCTCTCCGCCGTGTAGGAATGTCCTCCACCGGGAACCTCTCAGAAGAGCAGGTCCACTGCTCCATCTGCCTGGACGTTTTCACCAACCCTGTGTCCATCCCATGTGGACACAACTTTTGCCAGAGCTGCATCCTGGGATACTGGAAGAGCATCCCACTATACCAGTGTCCAATGTGCAAAAAGTCTTTCTACAAGAGGCCCGACATCAGCATCAACACCGTTCTTAGGGAGATCGCCGAGCAGTTCAAGGAGCTCCGGGTAAACAGTGAGGGCAAGGCCGAGAAGAGAATGATGGAAAAGTGCGAAGAGGAAGATCAGGAAAGGCTTTTGAAAGTCGAGCGAGAAGAGGACATAAATGCGGACACTAGCAGACGGATGGCAAAGGAGACTCCAGATGGTTGTAAACCATCTCAACAGGAGCACCCTCAGGCTTCTTCTTCCACCTGGAAGGAGGTCCTCTGTGATGTTTGCCTGGGAGAGGGCCGTCCCAAAGCCGTAAAATCTTGCCTGGTGTGTCTGACGTCATACTGCGACGAGCACCTCAAGTCGCACGCCAGCAGGTTCACCAAGCACAAGCTGATAGAGCCCGTGGCCAATATGGAGGACCGCATGTGCTCCAAACACGAGCGACTCCTGGAGCTCTTCTGCAAGAAGGATCAAATGTGCGTGTGTGTCCTGTGCACAGAGACCGACCACCGAGCGCACTACACCGTCCCCGTGGAGCGGGAATGGACAGAGAAAAAAGTAAGTGGAGGTGAACTAGGCAAGGACAAGTGCAGGTACACTTGAGTGTCATGGTGTTGTCGTTGTAGGCCCAGCTGAAGAGGAGCCAAGTGGACGTGCAGCAGATGATCCAGGATAGAGTGAAGAAGGTGGAGGAGATCAAAAACTCTGTGGAGCTCAACAAAGTGAGAACCTGACCTATTGACAGTTCTACTTTAAGTCTGAAGGTCCTGACTTTGTGCTTCTCGGTTTCTAATTGCAGGCGAGTACTCAGACAGAGATTGAGGACAGCATGCAGGTTTTCGCTGAGATGGTCCGCTCCATTCAGAGAGCTCAGGGCGACGTAGTTCTGGCCATTGAAGAGAGGCAGAGGCGCACTGAGACCCGAGCCAGAAACCTGGTCATAAAACTAGAGCAGGAGATCGACGAGCTGAGGCGGCGGGATACCGATCTGGAGAACATGGAAAGAACGGACCACATTCACTTTTTGAAGGTGGGAAATGAAAATGACTACACATGATGCTTTATGACAAACATTGTGCATGGAAACAACTTGCTCAGAAGCAAGAGAAGACAAATCAGCCAAGGATGACAAAGGTATTGACAAATGCTAGAACAAGAAAAATACATTACATAGAACATTTATTTAGATCTATGTAGGTAGAACATTAGTACAAAACATTAAAAAAACAAGCTAAGTAGCATGTTACAAACATGTGAGAAGGAATACAACAGTCATTTATTAGACAGGAACAATAACAGCATGAGAGCAACATGGGGTATCCTAAATTGCCTAATTAAAATGGTGCTAAGAAGGATTACCCTCAATACTCAGATGGAAATGTAAAAAAGAACATAAACGCTAAATATGTCCTGCGGAGTACCCCAGGGATTTTTTTTTTTTTTTTGTCATAAAAAAATACAATCATGTGTGCTTACGGACTGTATCCCTGCAGACTGTATTGATATATATTGATATATAATGTAGGAACCAGAAATATTAATAACAGAAAGAAACAACCCTTTTGTGCGAATGTGTGTGAATGAGTGTGAATGAGTGTGAATGAGTGTGAATGAGTGTGAATGGGGGAGGGAGGTTTTTTGGGTTAGTGCAATAATCTTGTGTTTTTTATGTTGATTTAATTTTTTTATTCTTGTGCGGCCCGGTACCAATCGATCCACGGACCGGTACCGGGCCGCGGCCCGGTGCTTGGAGACCACTGAAATAGATGGTTTGACAAAAACAGAATATCTTTAAATCTCAGTAAAACTAAAATAATGTTATTCGGAAACACAAAAAGAAATAAACATTGAAAGTGTAAAATAAATACAATTTCTAGGCATAATAACAGATGTTAAAATGAATTGGAAATCTCATATAAAAATATACAACCTAATGTGGCAGTAAATACTTCAGTACTGAATAAAGCAAAATATGTTCTGGACAAAAACACACTCAACATTCTGTACTGCTCGCTAGTGTTATCGTATCTGAGTTTTTGTGTAGAAATATGGGGAAATCACACAAAAAAAAGTTTAATTCATTAACAGTGTTACGGAAAAGGTCAGTTAGAATAATACATAATGTTGGATTTAGAGGCCATTCAAATCCTTTATTTATTTAATCCAAAATATTGAAATTCAATGATTTGATGCATTTGCAAACAACTAAAATTATGCATACAGCAAACTATAACCTGCTACACAAGACTGTACAACAATTATTCTCAACAAAAGAGGAGAAAGACAACATTTGCGAAAAATCTAACTTAAAACATTTGTATGCACGTACAACACTTAAACATTTAGTATATCAGTATGTGGAAATAATGTAAGGAATGATTAAGCAAATAACTTAAACAAAGCACTGATATGATCTAGTTTAAGAAAATATTCAAACTCAGAACGATTACTTTAGAAATTACGAGGAAGAAGAATCCTGCATGGTAAAGATATTGAACCTTATTGAAAAATGAGGGATAATATATCATCAAATACATATTCATCTTTTAATTATTTTATATATATATATTGTGTATTCTTTTATTTACCATCTATTCTTTTAATAACTATTAATTCATGTGAACTTTTTAAATCATCTATCTATCTACCTACCGACCGACCTACCTACCTATCTGTCTGTCTTTCTATCTATCAATTGTTGCGTCGGACCAGTCTTCCTCTCAGGGAATAAAAGTCACTGGTCAATCCCAAATTCTTTCGGATGACATATATGTTGAGTAAGAAGGACCACCAAGACAGAATAGCAATATTACCAAGTTTTAGTAAAGCTTTAGGAGACCAGCCTTACAATGCAGTAATAGCAGCATCAAGAAGCGATCTGAAAATCAAACGGAAAGAGTCGGCTTATTTAGTATGGAAACAGCCACATCCCGCCCAGAAAGAAATACAGCCTTATTGTTCTAAACTGATAAGGTTAAAAGGGAGTATAATGTACTCTCATTACACATTCCAGCGCCTTAAAGGTAAAACACAGAGTTTACTATCGAACAAAGGAAAAAGCACAAAGCGTACACATGGGAAAATATTAGCTGCTTTAAACATGACTATGATTAAAGAAAGAACTCTTTAAAATATATGCATTCTCCACACTATCTATCTGTCTGTTTGTCTGTCTGTCTGTGGAACTGTCCCTTTGTTTGTTTGTGTTACAGATTGAACACAGAGAGTCAACAGTTTTTTTTTAGTAATTGTTGTAGAACAAAGGGGGATTTAATTAAATAACATCTACTTCTTCCTACTCCTTTTTCCGACACATCAAAGTGTGAAACTGTTGTTAATCCGTATGAAAGTTTGAAATAAACTAATACAATAACCATAACATATTCAGAAAATATGTGTCCTTCCTCAGAACTTCCCAGCTCTGAGCATGGCGCCTTCCGTCCAGGACTGGTCTGACACCAGCGTTCCCACAGACATTTGTGTCGGCCTGATCAGGACAGCTGTGTGCAAATTGGAGGTCACTTTAAAGGACATGGTGGACAAACTGGCAGATAGAGGTGTGATGTCTTTTAACATATATTTCATGTTTCTGTGATTCGAAAATAAAAGCGGTTCCTTGTCGTCTTTTCCTCACAGAGATCCATAAGATTCTGAAGTACTCAGGTATGCTTGATTTCATTGCCAACTCCCTTTAGGTCCATGGCTATTCCCCATTAATGACTCCCTTTGCAGCGGACATCACTCTGGACCCGGACACCGCCAACCCGTGGCTGCAGCTCTCGCAGGACCGGCGCCAGGTGCGCCACCTGGGAGCATGGCAGGATCTCTCCGACCACCCCGAACGCTTTGACACGGTGGTCATTGTGCTGGCCAGAGAGGGCTTCACCTCGGGGAGACACTACTGGGAGGTCCAGGTGGGCGACAAGGATGACTGGTACCTGGGCGTGGCCAAGTCATCCGTCAACCGGAAGGGCCGGATCTCTGTGAGCACCACCCATGGCTACTGGGCTCTAGCCATGAAGAAGGGCCACGGGTACCGCGTGTCCACCACCCCGCCGTTACAGCTCGCACTCAACGCCAAACTCAGGAGGGTGGGCGTGTACGTGGACTACGACGAGGGGCAAATATCCTTCTATGACGTTAAGGCTCGGACACATATCTATACTCTAAACGACACATTGAATGAGAAGATTCTGCCTTTTTTCTACTTGTACTGCTGCGACAAATCTTCCGATACTGTCGTCATTTGTCCCCTTGCTGACAAAAACCTGATCAAACAGAGCTAATTAATCGTGGCGTATTGCTGGATGCTAATGGTGTCGCTTTAAAGGGACAGCTAAACGTCTACCTTCCCAGTGATAAACAGGAAGTTAGTTTAGCATCAATGGGTGTTGCCCAACACCAAATGCCTTACAGTCGTCCCTCGTTTACTGTAGTTAATTGGCCGTGATAAACAGATATCCGCAAAGTAGGATACTTAATCAAATATTTTCATAGTTAGCGCATTAAAAAACGTTCCCAACCTTCTAAATACATTATTAGAGCCCTCGAAAAACATGGCACCTTTACACTTGTTTCTGTTATGATCCGTTGCCCGGATCATGTTTTGTTCTGTTAGTTTTGACTACCTCAGTTCTGTTTTCAGCACCCCTGGGTTTGTGTTTCAGTTGCCATGACTGCAGATTAGTTTCACCTGCCTCTGATTAGTGTTCGGGACGCTCCCCTGCTCCTGGGCACTAATCAGAGAGCTCTTTATTCCCATTTCTCTCCACAATCGGGCTGGCTTCCTTGTTTGCATTACGCAACAGTTAATGACGGCAACATTTTTGATTCTTGATTCCTGTTTGTATGCTAGCTTCCACGCTAGCCTCTCCCTTAGCTTTGCCTCCCGTGCTATCGGCACTATTTTGTTTTTCTGCATTTCCTGCATGATTTATGCAAATAATATATATCATACCAAAGACTAAAACATGGGAACCATTACCTCCCTGCTTGGCACTCAGCATCAAGGATGGGAATTGGGGGTTAAATCACCAAAATGATTCCCGGGCGCGGCCACCGCTGCTGCTCACTGCTCCCCTCACCTCCCAGGGGGTGAACAAGGGAATGGGTGAAATGCAGAGAGTAATTTCACCACACCTAGTGTGTGTTTGTGACAATCACTGGTACTTTAACTTTAACTTTTAAATCATTTCCTACCTGCACTCTGTCTCCGGAGTTTCCGTCTGCATCCCGGGAGAACGACCCGCGCATAACAATGCGACCACGTCGTTACAGTTTCGCCCAATATAGTAACTTTTACTGTAGCTTACAGTACTGTACTTACCAATATGCCAAAAGACCCTCCAAGCATCATTGCTATGGTCGTTACCTGGCCACTACAACACGACCACGACGTGGGGAATTACTCTAAGTTAGAATTGAGCTTTGAGTGTTGAAATCACGGGCGTAAATAGTTCTGCAAAAACTTGACTGTCATAGCTGCACCACTAGCTGTGTTGGCATTGCCTTTCTGCGCTGTCATTCCACACTGATCTCGCCAAGGCTGTTTTTATTGGCCGGACAGTCGCTGATAGCTGATAGTGTCTTGCAGTCTCAGGTAGCGTGAAGTGCCGCGCCGAATGTCCGATGCTACTTCCAGCTGATGAAAATGGAGTTCATCAAAATGTTGTTCTGCCAAAAGTTAATTTAAGATTGTCACAGCGAAGATTGAATAGCGCCTGTTGTGTAACCCTTAACCTGGGAATGGAACTCGGCTTGGTGAATGCTTTCAAAATACTTTCACTGCTCAGTGGCCTTATGGTTAGAGTGTCCGCCCTGAGATCAGTAGGTCGTGAGTTCAAACCCCGGCCGAGTCATACCAAAGACTATAAAAGTGGGACCCATTACCTCCACTCAGCATCAAGGGTTGGAATTGGGGGTTGAATCACCAAAATGATTCCCGAGCGCGGCCACCGCTGCTGCTCACTGCTCCCCTCACCTCCCAAGGGGTGGAACAAGGGAATGGGTCAAATGCAGAGAGTAATATCACCACACTTAGTGTGTGTGTGTGTGACTATCAGTGGTACTTTAACTTTAACTTTAAAACATTGCCACGACATAATTAGTACAATAACATAAATACGGCACAGTAAAAAAAACTTAATTTAACACGTAATTTAGGCTAAAAACATTTAGAATATGCTTTAAAAAAGTTCTTTAATGTGGTGAAGCCGCACTATTGTAAGCCTGATGTAGTGAGGGATGACTGTACAGTCTTCATGACTGCTAGATTTTAAATGTGCCTCATGTGTCTCATCTGCTTAATTGTCTTAAGAGGTTTCTACTCATAGCTGCTAATGCCAGACTGTGTTGTCCCTTCTCTCTTGAGCCTTTTTACATGAAAAGACCTACACTACAGTATTATTTGCATTGATTGGTGTGATTTAAAAGCAGTGTTGCAGCTTTGATAAGAGACACAAAAGTCCAAAATATAAAAATGTTAAAAGGATGCAAAAAATGTGTTGCTTTTTTATTTCTAATTTGTTTGTGTGCCTGTGCTTCTAAACACACATGCGCACACACACTGGCCACAACTACAGTATCATATTTTAAAAGTAGGGATGTTCGATAATATCTGCCTGTCGATATTATCGGTCGATAAATGCGTTAAAATGTAATATCGGAAATTATCGGTATCGGTTTTTTTATTATCGGTAACGTTTTTTTGGGGTTTTTTTTTGTTTGTTTTTTAATTAAATCAACATAAAAAACACAAGATACACTTACAATTAATGCACCAACCCAAAAAACCTCCCTCCTCATTCACACAAAAGGGTTGTTTCTTTCTTTTATTAATATTCTGGTTCCTACATTATATATCAATATATATCAATACAGTCTGCAGGGATACAGGCCGTAAGCACACATGATTGTGCGTGCTGCTGGTCCACTAATAGTATTAACCTTTAACAGTTAATGTTACTCATTTTCATTAATTACTAGTTTCTATGTAACTGTTTTTATATTGTTTTACTTTCTTTTTTATTCAAGAAAATGTTTTTAATTTATTTATCTTATTTTATTTTATTTTTATTTTTTTAAAAGTACCTTATCTTCACCATACCTGGTTGTCCAAATTAGACATAATAATGTGTTAATTCCACGACTGTATATATCGGTTGATATCGGTATCGGTTGATATCGGTATCGGTAATTAAAGAGTTGGACAATATCGGAATATCGGATATCGGCAAAAAGCCATTATCGGACATCCCTATTTAAAAGGATAAAAAAAATGTGTTGTTTTTTTCTTTTAAAGGTGTGTTTGTTTACTTGTGCTTCACACATACACACAGACACACATCTACAACACAGAAACAGCGACTACATTGTTTTAACAACAGGATCATCTGAAGATTCTCCAGTTTTATTAGTATTACCTTTTGGACAATTACAAGTTTTTTCTTTTCTCGGGTAGAAAACGGTCAAAGCCTGTGGTCATGTGACACGAGGTACAAAAACGTCAGTTTAGCTTATCAGGCAAACAGGAGTGTGTTTTAAATTCAGTGATGAGACAACTTAGTTTGGGCCTCCTCAGCGGCTTTTCCATACGGGGACGCTGCATTTGTATCCTGCACAGGAAGTGATATCAGGTGTTTAAAAAAATGTTACAACTATCAGGCGTACTGGACTGGAGGATAGCGGCCAGGTTTTTATTCGTCGTCATCGTCATCGTCATCATCATCATCATCATCATCATCGTCGTCGTCGTCGTCGTCGTCATCGTCATCGTCGTCATCGTCATCATCGTCGTCATCATCATCATCGTCGTCATCATCATCGTCGTCATCATCGTCGTCATTATCATCGTCCTCCTCGTCGTCGTCATCATCAGGGTCGATCTTTCCCGAAAGGACATCCTCAACCCACTGCTCCAACTCGTCCGCCGTGGGCATATCATCTTCATCGTCCATTTCCATCCACACGCTGTCGGCCTGCCGGAAAGCAACAGCAAGTAGTGAGCGGGCGTCTGTATCTGTCAGCTTATGCATGCACCTTAATTATCGAGCTAGAGAGCGCACCCAAATATCAAGTCTTTAAGCCGCAGGTGTGTCATGATCTCACACAGTCATTATTACTTGTATTTTGTTTTGTTTCCTGTCCAGCACTGTTGTTTTTGTTTTTACTTCTTATTTTCCTCCATTTGGCATCACTTATTTAGTATGAGCACAGGCTGCCTCACCTGTCCTTGATTGGCAATCAGGCTGCTTTGCATTCCAGAGATCTTGTTTTGCTTTGTACCTCAACCTGCTGCTTCCTGTGCCTGCTGTACCATCCGTGTTTTGTTTTCCCTAATTAGAGGGCTTTTACTTGCACTTTGCCTGCTGTCTCTGCATTTTAGGGTCCACACCAACAACGCCAACACCAGACCGTAATAAGGTGAACTCACTGAAACATGAAATATTTACACATGCTTTGCCAACAGGCGAACCGGGCGGCAGCCTGGGGTGCCATCCTTTGAATTGCAGAATGTAAAAATTAAAATAAAAAAATATAATAATAATAATACAAATACATGAATAAAAATGTGTATATAATACACACTCTGTATACTTAATTGGAACTTTTTCTTTACAAAAAAACACAACAACAATCAAACTATGACCTATGGCGTGCTGCTACCTGCACCATGGACCTGACTGATATACTGCTGCTACTGCTGGTTGAGGGGGACGTCACCATCGAAGAAGGCTAGTGGAGCAATTTTATTTGAATGATATTATTTTACAATGAGAAGGGGGACATCAAAATTATCCAGTGCAGCCTATAAAGCGAAGGAAGGAAATACGGGCTCAAAGCAGAAGTATGTATGTACATTTAAAGTTAAGGTCACACACACACTAGGTGTGGTGAAATTATCCTTTGCATTTGACCCATCCCCATGTTCACCCCCTGGGAGGTGAGGGGAGCAGTGAGCAACAGTGAGCAGCAGCGGTGGCCGCGCTCGGGAATCATTTTGGTGATTTAACCCTCAATTCCAACCCTTGATGCTGAGTGCCAAGCAGGGAGGTAATGGGTCCCATTTTTATAGTCTTTGGTATGACTCGGCCGGGGTTTGATCTCACGACCTTCCAGTCACAGGGCGGTCACTCTAACCACCAGGCCACTGAGCAGGTCTATTTTTTTTCCTTAGCTAATTTATTTTTAGTGTTAGCATCATGACATTTCTTATATGGGCTAACCGCAACAACAGGATGTTGTTGCTGTTATTCCTATTCAGGGACAGCGAGAGTAGTTTGCATCCGGTAACTATAAGCTCAACTGGGCGAACTTCTTAAGTAAACAGAAAGTAATTATGCAACAGCTGTAAAGCAGAAAATCCAGAAATGCACAGAGGGTGACAAAGTCAGTATAAAACTATTTAATGTAAGCTTGGCTTATATCTCATTTGGCTGCAATGTAAGCTATTATTTAAATGAAATAATGGATGCTAACTGTGGTGATATAGATGCAATCATAAAATATTTACAGCTACGGCAGGCATAAAGAAATGTTGGTAAAAGGGGGAGGTGATACTGTGTTCAACCAAACCTTGCCGGGAGAAAAATCTATGTTTTTAAGTTTTTGGAATATGATTTATTTCCATTGTCTGTGTTTTATTTATGAATAAATAAAACATTAATGTAATATTTTTTATCATATTAGAAGAAGTACTTTGGAGTTACAATGCATGCAGAGGTGACGTGTGCCAGTTCGTGTTTTACTGGTGTAACACGAAATGTAAAAAAAAAATAAAAAAAATTTTTTGTTTTTATTTTTTTTTTAAATTAAATCAACATAAAAAACACAATATATACATTATATATCAATATAGATCAATGCAGTCTGCAGGGATACAGTCATAAAGCACACATGATTGCTGACTGGCCACACCATTTGACTGAACTGAATTACTTAGCAGAGGACCTTTAGGGGGTAAACTAAAACTTCACATTCCCTAAAAGAGATGATGGAGGAAGTTTACATCACCACTACTTCCACAAACATTTAGTGAATGGAGAGACAATTAAGACAACGTGGATCATGTATTACCCCTATTTTCCCACCATGAATTTGCACTACAATTGTAGGCAGGGGCGCCGCTAGGGATTTTGGGCCCCATGAAAAGAATCTTTACAGGGCCCCCAACACAGCGGCAACATTTTTTGATGCTATTTTACATACAGTTATGCATTTTAATGGTATTTTTGACTATCATTACCATATTTTTGAAAGAAGAACAGCATCACAGTTGACATTATTTTTTCTGTATTACAATTTCATCATCATTAGGCCCTAAATGTGATGTTTTATGTATTTGTTTACTGTTTTTAATGTAACCTTGCTGCTGCCCTCTTGGCCAGGTCTCCCTTGGAAAAGAGATCTTTGATCTCAATGGGATTTTACCTGGTTAAATAAAGGCTAATAATAATAATAATAATGGCCCAGAGAGGCCCCTAATGATTAGGGGCCTTACTGGGCCCCCTCCATCATGGGCCCCTAGAATCCGTCTCCTTTACCCCCCCTTTTCGGCACCCCTGATTGTAGGTGTTATGATTTTACTCTCAGGGAAATTATTTAAATAGCGTATATTCATTTTTTTTGTCTTGATGTGTCAAATAAATAATTACTAACTGTGTAATGCTGCATATCGATTTTTCTCTAGGGATGGGGGGGTTAGAAGTACGTTCTCGCCTGGAGCATCAAATGATCTCGAGCCGGCCCTGTACACAGGTGCTTGTGTTCATTCACAAGGCAGTGCCTGTTACCGGCATAGAGTAGCCTACTGGAGCACAATCTTCGTCCTTGTCTTGCTCATGAAGTCGTCTTCTTCGGCGTGCGGCAGTCTAGCATTTAAGGCCCATTAGTGGTGGTGGATTTCCGTCCCATGCGACAGCGTTTTCCTTTTTTGATTGCTGGGTCGATCTTCTTGGGCTTTGGGGCTGCGTCTTGTGCATTTCAACTTTTCTTCTCCATGATGAGGATGAGTCCATAATGCGCTATATGGCTGACTGAATGATTGTGTGAGTGTGTTTGATTTAATGTGATTAATTAGGGATAAGTGGTAGAAAATGGATGGATGGAATTTCATTTGTCTGATGTGATGAGGCTAAATTTATTGCTGACATGTCCAACTTGTGAATCCGGAAAAATTCATAAATCATCAGCATTGCATAAAGCGCAGGGCTCAAAGCATGGAAGAAAACACCAGACATTACGGTAAACACGACAGGAGACTTACGTCTTCCACGTCCACCACGCCGATTTGAGGGGATGAGAGGTTTATGCGAAAGGTCTTCTCCCAGTAAGGAACCAGCTGAGCAGAACAACACACGGGTCATGGCGCAGTAGTGGATAAAACATCGGAAACCGAGTCACGAAAGTGAAGATTTGGTACCAGGGGGAAGTTGTCGGGGTCGATCCAGATGATGCTCAGATTGGGGTTGTCCGTGTTCTCACGTGCCACCTCTTTTAGGATTTCAAGGAACTCAAAACCATCTAAAAAGACAAGTGAAGGCTACAGGTCACAGCTTCACATATGAGGGAACGAAGCAGATTCACGTACCTGGGTCGTCCTCCTCAGCGAAGGCCACAATGTGCTCTCCGTCAATGTCGTCCTCCTGGTGGCGAGAGAGGCAGGTTGTTTGGAAAAAAAAAATGTTTGTTATTAAATTTTTTTGAAAAGTGCTTACCCAGATCTCGTACATGCTGTGAGGTTCCAGCTTCCTGAGAGTAGGTCTGAAACAATAGAACACGGGTGTCAGACTTGTTTTCATTTATGGCCACATCGCAGTTATGGCTACCCTCGGGGGGTCACTTGTAACAGTAAACATACTGTATATGAATATATGAATGTATCTATATGAATGTAAATGTATAAAGGCCTTTTCTTGTATTGCAGTCAAGTCATTTACAAAAATGTAAACATGGTAGGCTATAGGCTACTATGAGCTAGCAGCTACACAATAGCTAAGCACACAATAGCACACAAGCAAGACATACTGAACATCCATCCATCCATCCATTTTCTACCGCTTGTCTATTTTGGGGTCTCAGCTGCATCCGGGCGGAAGGCGGGGTACACCCTGGACAAGTCGCCACCTCATCGCAGGTCCAACACATGTAGACAACATTCAGACTCACATTCACACACGAGGGCCAATTTAGTGTTGCCAGTCAACCTATCCCCAGGTGCATGTCTTTGGAAGTGGGAGGAAGCCGGAGAACCCACGCAGTCACGGGGAGAACATGCAAACTCCACACAGAAAGATCCCGAGCGCAGGATCGAACCCAGGACCTTCGTATTGTGAGGCACATGCACTAACCCCTGTTTCACCGTGCTGCCTACATACTGAACATAATTTGTCAATATAAAAAATATCAGATAATTATAGTTGCATATTACTGGGATGGGTTCCAGCGCCACCCACCCCCAGTTCAGAAGACATTCAAATACCAGTAAAACACTTATTAAATACAATACTAAAATGAAAAAGGAAAACCAAAAAAATAAGAAAATCCACAGATTAATAATGATAATATCAATCATAGTTTTTAAATCAATTTAGAATCTAAACAAATAAAATTGCGATTTGGGTGTGAATCGATATTTTTTGAGCAACCCCTAATAAGTAGGTCAGTGTTTTTCATAACTACCGTTGTTCTATGTGTTTGACTAATTTCACTTGATTAAGCCTTTGTTTTCAACATTATACAAGATGTAACAAATTTAAAAATATGTACTATGACTTATGCTACTATCGTATCGAATTAATGTTAGTATCGGCTAATACTTATGGCTCCAATATCTGTATCAAATTGAAAGTGAAAAAGTTGTATCGTGAATCATTCTGAATTTAGATATTCATTTTTTACACAAAAAAAGGTTTGGAATATTTGATGATTATAAAGTTTAGAAGATGTGAAATTGATTGCAAAGTGTTTCACTGATGCACATTATTTCCAGGCTTTCACTAGCCACAAAACAATGATGTCACGGGCCAGATCTGAGCCCTGGTCTTTGAGTCTGACACTTGTGCATTAGAGGGCATACATTGTCCAGAGGAGTAGAGTTTAAATTTTCACCTGTCGTGCTGCTCGATGTACTCGACCAGCTCGGCCTCTGTGTAGGGCTTCCCCGGAATAGTGACAGACTCCTCCATGAAGGGCTCATAGAAGTCCACTTCATTCATCTTCAGCTTGAGTTTCTTGCCGATCTACAGCGAAAAAAAGAATGAACCTTTTTGACCTTTTATACTCTTCATACCTCAAGCAGACGAACCACACTTAGTCCTTGAACAAACCTTGGAGTCAAAGGTGGCAAAAAATTTGACAAAGGGGTGGAACTCCTCGGCAGCGTCGTCGAACTCGATGAAATCTGCCAAGGAAAAGAAGACCAAGAGTGATGGGATCACACGCTCATGCGTTCTTTCAATGATCAACCTACGAGGGGATTTCTCGCTCTTGAAGTAGCCCACCAGCTTGATGACCTCGTCCAAGTTGTGGAAGCCCTTCAGCTCCCGCTCGTTGTCGATGATCTCCACAGGGTCTTCGATCACCTGAAGAGTACAATCAGGATACTACATATTTTGGCCCATCCACCCATCTTTGAAGCAAGCTTACGTCATAGAGGAACTCCACCATAGTGTCGGCCGCCAGCTCGCCGTCATACTCGATGATCTCGTTGTCCGCAAAGATGTAGAGGCTCTCCACCTCATCCAGGCCTGGTGAGAGCACACACAGGTAGTTGTAGTCAAGCAGTACCCCGGATCAACACTTGAGGGCGGCATTAAATCTTTGGATTTCAAATTGCATTATTTTCCCTTTGTTTGCTAACTCAATTATTGAGAGAGAAGCCAACCAAGTTTCTTGGCCACTGCAGCATCCTCTTTTTCATCCACCAGGCCAAATCCAATGTCTTCATCGTCCAGATCTTCCAGAACCTGGGCTGCAAGCTGCACAAACACACAAAGGGTTGAATTTAGATTCAGATATGTCTTAGCACCAATTTCCAGTCAAATTCACCTCAGCGGGGTATTCTTGTCTGCCTGAAGGCCTTAAAAGCAAAAGCTTTGGACTGCTGCCTTGCACTTTCTAAATCGGAGCGAAACCAGAGCCAACAATTGACAACCGCCCACGCCAGCCCGCTGCTTTCTGACCTCCCCCTCGTGAGGAGCGAGGACAGCAGGCCAGCCACAAGAACAAGAGGGGGCCGAACTTGTGGAGGCGCTGCGACAGGTGCACCCGTTGATTTAAAAGGGGATGCAAAAAAGTGTTTATGCAGAGAGAACTCCTGTGAAAGAATTTTAGTGTCAAACACTGAGATTTTTTCTGTAGTTCTCCATGGTGGCCAATACCATTAACCCCATCCTGAATGTGATCTTTGCATGGATGACAAGTGATGATTGCAGCTGCTTTATTGAATAAACGGCAGTTGGCTGTGCTCCTAAAAGGTCCAACAGAATGAAATTGAAGCTGCTGTGGCTTGAATTTGTCTCACTGTTATCCACTAAAAGCTTCCTTAGATGAACAAAGCTTGCAGATTGAAGAAGAGGAGACCTTGGGAGTGCCATAGACTAAAGAGGTGCCAACTTTAACTTTACAGTTGTTATTGATGAACGATCCCCCGCCACCAAAGCACGGCCATATTTGTAACAGGGGGAGTATTTAAAGGAGAGGTGAGGGTGCGTCCGCCAGCTATTTAAGGCTTTGAAGAAAATCGCGTGGAGGAGCAAAAAAAGATGTCGTAGTTGCATGACATATAGAAGTGGGTGGGGCAGCAAGCATCTGACGCGCAAGGCGCTCACATTTATCATGTCCAGACTGTGATTGACACGTCTTGTCCCGCATGTCTCCATCGGGACAAGGGTCAGCGCTTCCTTATCAGGTGACACATGACGAGTGGACTCAGCAACGCCGCCGCAATTGACTCAGGGTGTTTTGCACCCTATGTGCATTTTGTTGCACACATTTGAAAGTTAAATAGGCTTTATGTGGATTTTTTTATGGACCTACAGTATGTGCATTTTTGTACATATTTGTAGATCTACAGATATCAGTCAAAAGTTTAGAGGATAATGTGTCTCCAAACTTTTGACTGGTACTTCGTATGTACACATTTGTAGAGCTACCTTGACCTATTGCACAATATGTACTACTTTTGAAGATATACTGTTTTTCACTGGTGTACCGTCAGGGCCAGCAAGGCCTTCTCTGCTGGCCTAACATTACCAGAAATCATGATCATAATTAAAGATACAATAATTTTTTAATTTACTTTCCCTAAATATCTAAAAGTATTCATATTATCTTCATGTCATATTATACTTGTTACAGTGCTGTTGTTTTTAGTTTTAGTTTGTATCCAATCAGAATTCAGCTAGCTTATGTTGCCATGCTGTACCAAATCTGCCCGAGGCCTTCAGAATCAACAATGCAGGCGTCTGTGCACAGTAAGTGAACGAGGACATACAGGTGATAAACAGTTGTGATAGCCAATCAGATCACGCGTTGTTGTCAGTAAGGCCTTCTAGATTGCCTCTCGTTGAACGTGACATTTACGCGTCCTGTAATTGGATACTCATCGGGACCGTTAACGGATGAATTTGAGAACACAGAGTTGAGAGACAGTTGCGATAGCCAATCAGATCACTAGTTGTTGACAGTAGCCTCCCCAAGTAGCCTGATGTTAACGATACTGTGATTGGATACTCACTTGTCATTCCAAAGTGAGTATCCATTCACACGTCTCAATTTAGCAGGAAGCAGGAAGTGTTGCGGCGTAGCCAGACCGGGATAGCAGTGAAGGAGAACAAAACATTGATTAGGTGGCAGATATATATTTGCAAGGCCGTTTTCAAGAAGGATATTTAAAGAGAAACTACACCCTGGAAGCTAGCTCAGCTGTTCTGGCGATCAAATGGGGAAATGCTCGCCATTTCCACTCGAATCAGCCGACGACGAGGGGTACCACTGGCTTATACGGCGTCGAATAGTGAGTTGAAAATATTTCATTTTTTCACTTTTAATATGTTTTTTGCATTTTTAATTTTGACAGTACCACATAAGATGTGTTTTAATTGCTGATGTGTTTTCATAGATTTTAATATGCGCCAGAAAATAACCTGTTTTGTACACTGTTGAGGAGGTTCAATCCACAGTAGGGTGTAAATGTGTTCCTGTATAGTATTTCTCCAGCAATGGTCATGTGGTGACATCAATTATGGTATTTTGAGAGGTAATCATTGAAGTCGGATATCACTGAAGGCCTAGGTGGGAAACGCACGTCCAGCCACTGCTGTTTATCCTTACTTGTAGATCTATGTATACCAGGTGTGGGCAAACCTTTTGGCTCAGAGTGTTACGGCTCAGGCTCCTGCCAACGCCTCTCATCCGTCTGTGCGCTCCAGTGAGCACACCTCGGGACACGCCCACGGGCGCGCACATCCAGGAGCGTGCAGTGCGCGTCTCCGCCCCGCGGCAGCCGCCAGCTGCAAACGATCACCGGCTATCAGCACACCTGCACGTAATGAAGGACCTGCCTTCATAAGCTCGCATAACCTGCCAGGCGGCGCCGGAGTATAGTCTTCCGTACCTGTCGCTTCCCGTGTTCCCCTGTGATCCCTTGTTGTTCCCCTTACTCCCCCGGACTGCCTTTTGGATTCTTGACCTCCCGCTTGGACACGTTCTTCTCTGACGCTTCTCTCTCGCCCCTGATCACCTGCCTGCCCCATGGACTTCCTCATCTCTCGTTCAACACTTTGGTAACACACACTTCAGCTAACTACACACATAGCCTTACACCACTTACACTTTTGGATCTAGTTCACACTCCACTCTATTGTTTATTTGTATAGTTTGATTTATATATATATATATATATATATATATATATATATATATATATATATATATATATATATATATATATATATATATATATATATATATATATATATATATATATATATATATATTTAATATATATAATAAATCATTGTTCACACTGCCCCCTGGTGTATGTTTGCCGTCACCTCCCCTTAGTAACACAACAGTATACTCCGGCCAATTGATTAGGGACCTGACAGCACAGTTCCTTAGCCCCGCCCCCAGTGACTTTAGCCCCGCCCCCAGTGATTTATTTTTTTTTCTCTCCTATTTTTGCCCCATTCACCATGGCTTTTTCTTTTTTTCACTTCAAACCGGAGGTTTTGTCTTGTCCTGCCAAGCTGTCATGGAAAGGCATGTTCAGTAGCGATATGAAGCCGCCTTTGGAGGGGGGGAATGGTACCGACAGCCGTGCTGGTGAGGTAGCTCAGCTGCGGCCAGCAAGACCGCTACCATCGATCTTTCAGTTTGCCTGGCCGCACCCACCAACCACGCTACCAGCACTTGTCCCCGAGCTAACGTCCGAGCTAGCACTTGTCTCCGAGCTAGCGCCCGAGCTAGCACCAGTCCCTCGGCTAGACCCTGAGCTAGCACCAGTCCCTCGGCTAGCCCCTGAGCTAGCACCAGTCCCTCGGCTAGCCCCGAGCTAGCTCCAGCCCCTCGACTAGTCTCCGAGCTAGCTCCAGCCCCTCGACTAGTCTCCGAGCTAGCTCCAGCCCCTCGACTAGTCTCCGAGCTAGCCCCAGCCCCTCGACTAGCCTCAGAGCTAGCACCAGCCCCTCGGCTAGCCTCCGAGCTAGCACTAGCTCCCGAGCTAGCACCAGTCCCCAGGATAGCCTCCGAGCTAGCACCAGTCCTCAGGATAACCCCTGCATCTCCACCAGCTACCAGGCTGACCCCCACGTCTCCTCCAGCTCCCAGGCTGGCCTCGACCTCTGCACCTCGGCCAGCGGCGCCGACCTCTGCACCTCGGCCAGCGGCGCCAACCTCTGCACCTCGGCCTGCAGCGCCGACCTCTGCGCCTCGGCCTGCAGCGCCGACCTCTGCGCCTCGGCCGGCAGCGCCGACCTCTGCGCCTCGGCCTGATCCTCAGCCGTCCTCCTCGTCTCCGGCACCGCCTACGTCCGCTGCTTCCACGCCTGCATCGCCGATGACGTCCGCTGCTTCCACGCCGCCGATGACGCCCGCTGCTTCCACGCCGCCGATGACGCCCGCTGCTTCCACGCCGCCGATGACGTCCGCTGCTTCCACGCCGCCGATGACGTCCGCTGCTTCCACGCCGCCGAAGACGTCCGCCGCTTCCACGCCGCTGACTTCATCCTCTTCGCCTCAGACGTCGCCTCCTCGTTTCCGGCGAGACGCACCATGGCGTCACTCGTGTCTGCCTTTCCGACGGCCAAG
This sequence comes from Entelurus aequoreus, assembly GCF_033978785.1. Lineage (NCBI taxonomy): Eukaryota > Metazoa > Chordata > Actinopteri > Syngnathiformes > Syngnathidae > Entelurus > Entelurus aequoreus. The sequence goes on along the minus strand of NC_084742.1, from coordinate 34,997,581 downwards.
ATGGTGGCCGTACCTTGGTCGCCCAACTCGCCGGCCTCAGCGGCATTCTACTCGCCGCCGCCACCAGACCCATCCCCGGTGGATTCGGGGACATTTGGGCCGGCGACCCACCACCAGTTCACCCCCTCCGCCCACCCTTGACTTTTGTGTTTTTGTTTGTGGTACGACCAGTAGGACATCTGGAAGCTGTCCATAAGGAGGGGGGTACTGTTACGACTCAGGCTCCTGCCAACGCCTCTCATCCGTCTGTGCGCTCCAGTGAGCGCACCTCGGGACACGCCCACAGGTGCGCACATCCAGGAGCGTGCAGTGCGCGTCTCCGCCCCGCGGCAGCCGCCAGCTGCAAACGATCACCGGCTATCAGCACACCTGCACGTAATGAAGGACCTGCCTTCATAAGCTCGCATAACCTGCCAGGCGGCGCCGGAGTATAGTCTTCCGTACCTGTCGCTTCCCGTGTTCCCCTGTGATCCCTTGTTGTTCCCCTTGCTCCCCCGGACTGCATTTTGGATTCTTGACCTCCCGCTTGGACACGTTCTTCTCTGACGCTTCTCTCTCGCCCCTGATCACCTGCCTGCCCCATGGACTTCCTCATCTCTCGTTCAACACTTTGGTAACACACACTTCAGCTAACTACACACATAGCCTTACACCACATACACTTTTGGATCTAGTTCACACTCCACTCTATTGTTTATTTGTATAGTTTGATTATTTTATATATATATATATATATATATATATATATATATATATATATATATATATATATATATATATATATATATATATATATATATATATATATATATATATATATATATATATATATATAATATATATAATAAATCATTGTCCCCCCCCCCTGGTGTATGTTTGCCATCACCTCCCCTTAGTAACACAACACAGGGGCCACATTGGCTTTTAAAATTTGACAGACCGGCCAGACAAGCACATCATGCATTTCAAAGCATATCATATGTGTTTGAACTAAGAGTAGGCTTCTCAAACATGGGCGATTTTAATCATAATATATCTATTTTTGACAATATCATATCAGAACATCGAAGAAACATAAAAATGGAATTAAAGGGTAAACACTTACATTCTCTTTTAGGGGCAGCAGTGTTGTTGGTCACCCTTTTTTTGCCAGTGCGTCGAAGTCTAGTATCAGTTGTTTGTGACAATTCTCAAAACAGATCTTTGCTCAATTCTGTTTTAATATTCGGCAGGCCAGATTAAACAAGCAAAAAAAAAAAAGAAGACTAAATAAACTAAAAATATTACTACTACAATAATACTGGCCACTAGAGGAAGCCAAACCAGTTAGAGAATGGTGCTCAGTATTGTGGCAACTGATTGGCTCAGCCTCAGACAGCATTACCATATTTCATGTCAAGAGGGTTCTCATTATGTTAAAAAACATATTTATAAGGTAATAAACACTAGTTTGCCCACCCTTAAGTAGACTATATATATTCTTGTAGATTTATTTACATATGTGATTCAGTGATGCAAATATTTGGAGACACTTTCTGATGTAATTATATGAGAATGGGTCTCCAGATTTCTGAATGGTAGAGCATTTGTACTCATTTGTATATCTATTGAAAAGACCAATGTACTTATTTTGTCGATCCAGTGCCGCTACCTGTGATTTGTTTTCTAATCGTTAAATAAATAAATTGAATTAAAACTAAAACCTTTTTTTTCAATGGGAAACATCCATCCATCCATTTCCTACCGCTTGTCCCGTTCGGGGTCGCGGGGGTGCTGGAGCCTATCTCAGCTACAATCAGGCGGAAGGCGGGGTACACCCTGGACAAGTCGCCATCTCATCGCAGGGCCAACACAGATAGACAGACAACATTCACACTCACATTCACACACTAGGGCCAATTTAGTGTTGCCAATTAACCTATCCCCAGGTGCATGTTTTTGGCGGTGGGAGGAAGCCGGAATACAGTGTATGTTAAATTTATTTACTCCAGACACACAAATATTTTAAATAATCTGTGTGGGAATAATCAAAGTTTTACACAAAGAAAACATTTTAAAATACATATAAATGACAATTTAAATGAATAAAACATCATGTCCATACTTTGAGCTTAATATTGAGCCTTAATTGTTTGGCCAGACAGTGTGGTGTGTTCAGTGACACTCTGGAAACATGCACTCTAAGAATCTTGTTGCCTTTGATTGGACTTTAACTTTATGCTACAATATTATTTGGCTCTATGGTGGGCTACTTTTTTGACACAGAGTCACCAAAGATACTAAAACAGAGGTGTATGAAAACTGAGATACCACTGTATATGTAGATATTTGAGAATCTGCGTAGACTAAAGGAGATATTTGTAGACTCACGTACATATTTTTTAAATTTGTGTACATACTTGTAGATATATGGACCTATTTGTAACTCGATGTAATCATGCACATATTTATTGTCAATAATAGATAAAGGATTAATTTTACTGTATGTTTAAATATATTGTACATATTTGAATCTGTGTAGAAACAAAATATCAACCTATATATTTGTAAACCTGCAGCGTGCATGCAGATATTTTGTCAATATACACATGACTTGTCCAATATTTGGTCATATTTGTAGTCAAAAGTTTGGAGACACTTTTTTTAATGTGTTTTTTACATTGTCTTTGTACATACAGTATTTTGTAGAAGTATGTATATTTTTGTCAACAAATTTACTTTTTTGTGGTCTTATGTACTGTATACGTTTGGTTCACTAATGTAGACATTTTCTAAACGAAAGGTATATTTTTGTAGATGTGTCTACTTATTTGCCCTGCGATTTGCTGGCAATGTCTCACCAAAAGTCAGCTGTGAGAGGTTCCACCTGACTCCTGCGTAACCCTATAAGGACAAGCAATATAGGAAATGTAGGGACAGATATGCACTTTTTTGTATATTTGTATTTTGTTCATCTATGTACACATTTTTAGCTATATGTTGATTGGCAACACTAAATTGACCCTGGTGTGTGAATGTGAATGTGAATGTTGTCTGTCTATCTGTGTTGACCCTGCGATGAGGTAGCGACTTGTCCAGGGTGTACCCCGCCTCCCACCCGAAAGCAGCTGAGGTAGGCTCCAGCACCCCCCGCAACCTCACAAGGGACAAGTGGTAGAAAATGGATGGATGGATAGATGTTCATAGATATAGTCGTCCCTTGCCACGTCAAACTTCAAAGATTGTGGCTTCAATGCATCATGGATTCTGCTTTGTTGTTGTTGTTTTTTTAGTATATTCTACTACATTTCTGTCCTAAAGTAATAATTTCCAAGCCAAAAAAATGACTAAATAAATCAAAAATATTAATACTGCAGTAATATTGGCCACTAGAGGAAACCAAACCAATCAGAAAGTGGTGCTCAGTATTGTGGCCACTGATTGGTTCAGCCTCAGGCAGCATTACCATATTTCATGTTAAGAGTTCTCATTATGTTAAAAAAAAAAAACATATTCATAAGGTAATAAACAGTTTTGTGTGGTTTAATTATTAAACTATTACTAAATTATAATTTTTGATTCCTACTTAATAGGTATTCATTCATCACGGCCATGTCCCTAACCAGTTACCAGTGATAAATAAGTGGCGACTGTATTTATAAACCGATATATAAATGATAATATAATCAATATGAACATGTGCATATTAATTTAGTCATTCTAGTATATATTTGCATGTTTCATACATATTTGTATCTGTCTAGAGAGAAATATCAACCTACTATATGTATTTGTAAACCTGTGCGCATACAGGTACGTATTTTGACAATCTGTACACATATCTTCTCTAATGCTTGGTCATAATTGTACTCAAAAGTTTGGAGACTCCTTTTCATGCTATTAAATAAGAATGTGTCTCCAAACTTTTGACTGATGCTCTATCTGTACTTATTCATGGATATTTCTAGAAATGTTGTAAATTTTGTCTATATTTGTAGTTGCATGTAAATGTATGTACGTACTTTGCTAATCAGTACATATTTGTAGATATGTATATGTCGATTTGTATATTTATGTAGATTTACATATTTACTGGATTTGCGTATATAATTTTGTCAATAAATGTATGGTATTTATTTGTAGATCTACATAGCACTAGGTATATATTTTGTTAATTTATGTACATTTTTGTAAAGTTATGTATATTTTTGGAAATAGTTGCAGATCTATGTGGCCCTATGTACTGTATATGGTTTATTCATCTATGTAAATGTTTTGTAGATGTAAGTATATTTTCGTACAAACCCCAAAACCAGTGAAGTTGGCATGTTGTATAAATTGTAAATAAAAATGAAATACAATGATTTGCAAATCCTTTTCAATCTATATTCAATTGAATAGACTGCAAAGTCAAGATACTTAACGTTCGAACTGGAAAACGTTGTTAGTTTTTGCAAATATTAGCTCATTTGGAATTTGATACCTGCAACATGTTTCAAAAAAGCTGGCACAAGTGGCAAGAAAGACTGAGAAAGTTGAGGAATGGTCATCAAACACTTATTTGGAACATCCCACAGGTGAACAGGCTAATTGGGAACATGTGGGTGCCATGATTGGGTATAAAAGCAGCTTCCATGAAATGCTCAGTCATTCACAAACAAGGATGGGTCGAGGGTCACCACTTTGTGAACAAATGCGTGAAATGTGTGAGCAAATTGTCAAACAGTTTAAGAACAACATTTCTCAGTGAGCTATTGCAAGGAATTTAGGGATTTTACCATCTAAGGTCTGTAATATCATCAATATGTTCAGAGAATCTGGAGAAATCACTGCACATAACATTGAATGCCCGTGACCTTGGATCCCTCAGGCGGTACTGCATCAAAAATTGACATCAGTGTGTAAAGGATATCACCACATGGGCTCAGAAACACTTTAGAAAGCCACTGTCAGTCCAGACCTGTCTCCCATTGAAAATGTGTGGTGCAATATGAAGCCTAAAATACCACAACGGAGACCCCCGGACTGTTGAACAACTTAAGCTGTACATCAAGCAAGAATGGGAAAGAATTCCACCAGAGAAGCTTAAAAAATGTGTCTCCTCAGTTCCCAAACGTTTACTGAGTGTTGTTAAAAGGAAAGGCCATGTAACACAGGGGTGAACATGCCCTTTCCCAACTACTTTGGCACGTGTTGCAGCCATGAAATTCTAAGTTAATTATTATTTGCAAAAAAAAAAAAAAAAGTTTATGAGTTTGAACATCAAATATCTTGTCTTTGTAGTGCATTCAATTGAATATGGGTTGAAAAGGATTTGCAAATCATTGTATTCCGTTTATATTTACATCTAACACAATTTCCCAACTCATATGGAAACGGGGTTTGTACATAATTAATAATTAGTATTAATAATTAATGTATATATTCGTAGATCTCTTGCTATTGTTGAGTTGGTGCTTTCCTCATCACGCACGCACACACACACAAACATTGCAGCCAGATACAGTCGTACAATAATAGTAATAGCTGTTTGCAAACACACACAGCTGGCTGTTACATAAGTTCAGACGTTCATTAAAGATTGAAGCAGAAGTGTGAATAAAAAAGACATTCAGAATGGCCAACAGCTGACGCACACTGTCTGGAGTGCCTCAATCACCTCTATCCAACAAACTTCAAGAGGCCCTAAATCTCCACAACAAGGTCTTATAGGAGATGATGCAACCACCATCTGTGAATGACTCACTTAGCGAGGAACGCTAGCACATCCCGTGACCAGCCGGGCTACCGAAACCCTGCACACAGAAGAACGATGATGTCACCTCTGGCTAGGTTTGGATAAACTGGGTGACGGGATGTCGCCATGGTTACTGTTCCCCAGCAGATACAGCGCAAACTAAAACATCTTCATCAGGTGCTAGAACCTTCTGGTGTAACATTGTGTGTGTGTGTGTGTGTGTGTGTGTGTGTGTGTGTGTGTGTGTGTGTGTGTGTGTGTGTGTGTGTGTGTGTGTGTGTGTGTGTGTGTGTGTGTGTGTGTGTGTGTGTGTGTGTGTGTGTGTGTGTGCACGCGCTACAGGAGGCTAAATAAAGATGCAGAACCATTACATCATCTATGACACATCATCAAGCATGTTCACACTGACCAACTTAGGTGCTGATGACATCAGAAACTGGGAGCGTGGCTTCCAAACATCACACCTGTCTTGTTCGCTTGCGCTCGTTAGCACACAATGCAGGGTTTTTTTTCTGTTATCTCCTTTTTTTTTTCCTTTTCTATATTTCACTATTTATTAGTTTCTGTAGTTCTGTGATGTCATCGTCATCATAACCAAGCACAGAATTACCAGCGTGAAATCTGTTGTTGCCATGCATGTGGTCGGGTTACCATGGCAACAGGCTCAGACTTTTCTCCGGAGCGCCAAAGGGAGACAAAAAAGCAGAAGTACCGACAAAGCCATATTGTGTTTGACCTCAAGCATTTGGTTTAACGAATAACCAGGTTAGCCCACAGCCTAGCAGCACTAAATCAGGGGTCTTCAACAGGGGTCCGTGACCTCTAGGGCAGTGTTTTTCAACCTTTTTTGAGGCACATTTTAAAAAAAAAACGTTAAAAAATGAAACTCCACCAGGTTGTCGTGCCTTATTTTGAGTTTGTTGTTGTATTCCTGTGTGTAGTGCTTTAGTTCCTGTCTTGTGCTGTTATTTTGGTGGCTTTTCCTGTTTTGTTGGTGTTTTCCTGTAGCAACTTCACACCTTCCTTTGAGCGCAATTGCCTGACCTGCTTTCTAATGGCAAACAAGACTATTTCAGTTGTGCGGACGCTTTCCTTCTTTGTGTGGACATTGTTGATTGTCATGTCATGTACGGATGTACTTTGTGGACGCTGTCTCTGCGCCACACGCTGTAAGTCTTTGCTGTCGTCCAGCATTCTGTTTTTGTTTACTTTGTAGCCAGTTCAGTTTTACTTTCGTTTTGCATAGCCATTCCTATGCTTCATTGCCTTTTCCTTTCCCTTTTGTTCATTTTTAGTTTAAGCGTTATATAACTTTTTACCTGCACGCCGTCTCCCGCTGTGCTATGCATATTGGGCTTCTACAAAGCAATGAACTACCTGCTGCCACCTACTGATATGGAGTATTACATGGTTACTCTGCCGAGCGCTATACAGGTCAGACACTTGACAACAGCACATTATTTGCAGATTGTAATTATTGATTTGCAAAAAAAATGTTTGGGACCAATTAGGTGAAGTTGCATCATTTCCCACAGACCATATCTCAGTGGTTGAAAAACACTGCTCTAGGGGTCCGCGAAGGTACTGCGGGGTTGTTGAGAATTTTTTTGTGGCTATTATTTGATATTCCCACTTCAATTTGACCACAAATGTCTCATAAACATACCGTATTCATACATAAACGTTGAAGACCCCGAAATGTGGGTGGGGCAAAACAGCGGGCACCATAGCAACATGTGTCAGTGCAATCTGAGCCATGCAGAGCGTGCTGATTGATGAGGGTGGCCGTCTAAAGGTCAAAGTTGAGAGGCGTCTTGTATATTTTTGCACACTTTTGTGCCTGCATAGGATTTTTGTTTGAGACGGACTTTTTGGAATGACTGCAAGTGAATGTAAGTCAGCCGACCTCCCCTTGGAGGATGCTGCGCCACAACTCAATCCTCCATCCAAACCCATCCAGGAATCCTCAAGTGGATCCAGACCCCCCTCCTCCCAACGACCCACCTCCAGCGCCAGCTCCTCGATCTGGAACTGCTTCATGGCACTGCGGTTTCCGTCCACATGCTTGTGGTAGTAGATGACCATCACGTCATACTTCTTCATGATGGACTTGTAGTTCTTGGCGCTGAGGGCGTGCACGCGGTCCTTGCCGTCATACTCGGGGACCTGCAGGCCATTCCCCCAGGACAGGGCCGCCATGGAGAGGAGGACCCCCAATATCGGCCAGCCCCACTTCATCGTCCACCTCCTCTCTGTACCTCTCGACTACGACTGTGGGGAGGTCCGGAGTCCGGGGCGGGGGGGTAATGGTCCCAAAAATCAAAGTCTGCTTCCTGTCCCCGCGGCGGAGAGAAGAGCAGGTTTGACAGCCACACGCTTCTTTTAAAAACCAAGCTCCACGTGGATTTGCTGACGCCACCGGCCTTCACCAACGAGGCGGGGCCCTCCTGTAAGAGAGAGTCAAACTCGAGGGGCTGCCAAAAATGTCACAATTAGAAGGGTGTGAGTGGGCGGGGTTTATGTCAGGCAGCCACCTGTTGCGAGTGCCAAGGGGCAACGTTCTGTCTTGGAGCGAAGGAAAGAAGAGCCACCGAAATGCCATTCCCATATTAAGTTTGGCCGCTAAAAATAAAAACAGTGTGGAGAAGATGGCGTCTTCGGGGTAAGCGCACACTGGACACCCAGCATGATGGCCGCCTCCGCTACAGCTTGTGTACAAATAGTCATGACTAAGAGTTTGGATTTGGATCAAATTTTATTTTTTTACATACTTTTTTGCAAAATACCAACAACACCTGGACAAATGTTCCATTTGTGAAAATGGATTACTTATTTATTCAGTCTGTAAAATAACAGTGAGAGTACGGTAATCGTTTTAGTTTCCCACACGCAGCACAATGTCCACCTCCAATACCAGCTTTGTAATGTACATTGCAACTATAGTATGGATTTGGATCACATTTTGCATCTGCTGTGCATTATTCTTGAAATTAAGAAAAGCTTTCTGCAAGAGTAACAAAGCGTATTTAAACAAAAATGGAAATCTTGCATATATTTTTGTATTTTTGTTTAAACTGAAAACTTCCTTTTTGGAGATATTAACAAAACATACAAATACAAACTGCAATATATAGTTTTTTTTATTTCATTTAGTTTTTTAATGCAATAGAATAATGTCATCTTTCTACTGAAAAGTGTCGACATAAATGCATTATCCCTTAAATTAGGGACTTGCCGTTTGTAACAAAAGTTTTTCAAATGAAAATCGTGCACCAATTTGTTTATTTTGTGGAAATTGACTATTTCTTTGTCTCGGTTGTTGTTGTTGTTGATTTTTTTTGTTGTGTTTTTTGTTGTTGTTGTTGTTTTACTTTTGTGACTGTATATAGAAGTGGCACTGCTGGAGTGGCAGCTGGTTGACTCAGCTCTGCTCTTTTAATGTCTTTAATGTCATTTGTGTTCGTTGATGTTTCCCTCTTATACACATGTTTGTGTGTGCTATGGCTATGAGGTTTTTTTTCTTGGCCTCAGTCTGGACCCCCTCTCCAGGGGCCCAGGCTTAGACTGAATATGTTTTTTTCTGATTCTGATTCTGATTCTGATTCTGATAAATAATTAAAGAAAATAGAAAATATATGTATCCGTCTATCTTTAAATATGATAATGTAATGTTTCCTTTTGAAGGTGTTGGATCTATCATTTATTTATATTGTAGAATAATGGTCAAAATAACCTTTATATATCTCCTTACCCCAATAATGCACCACTGAGGTAAACAGCGCCCTCCTATGGCAGTTGCACAGACTAACATCCACTGCTCCTCTTGCTATCAACGTCCATCCATCCATCCATTTTCTACCGCTTGTCCCTTTTTGGGGTCGCGGGGGGTGCTGGAGCCTATCTCAGCTGCATTCGGGCGGAAGGCGGGGTACACCCTGGACAAGTCGCCATCTCAACGCAATGCCAACACAGATAGACAGACAACATTCACACTCACATTCACATTCACACACTAGGGCCAATTTAGTGTTGCCAATCAACCTATCCCCAGGTGCATGTCTTTGGCGGTGGGAGGAAGCCTGAGTACCCGGAGAGAACCCACGCAGTCACGGGGAGAACATGCAAACTTCACACAGAAAGATCCCGAGCCCGGGATTGAACCCAGGACTGCTCAGGACCTTCGTATTGTGAGGCACATGCACTAACCCCTGTGCCCGCTATCAACGTCAGCCTTTGTAAATAAGGTGTGCACCAAATTTATATTAAAATAAAATACATTTTCCCGTCAAAGTTCAATAAGAAGGTTACTTTAAACAAATTAGAAATGCCTGACAGAATCGACAGTCGAGTAGTTCGATATTCCATAGGCGTCACAAGGTTTTATGAACAGGGGAGGCTGAGACCCCAGGAGATGCACTAATAATAATCATAATATTAATAAAACTTTAATATGAATATTATGATGGGTTAAATTAGTGCTGTTTATAGTTAACGCGTTATTATCGCGTTAACTTTGACAGCCCTAATATTTAAATAATGTACCGTTAATGTACCAAGCTACTTTTGCCGTGTAGCTTGTAGTGTAGTTTGCTACAATTATCTGGGGATAGCTTCCCTTGTAGCTTACATTTAATCAAGAGTAACTTGTAGCTTAGCTTATAACATTTTTCAAGTAGCTTGCCCATCACTGCTCAGAACAAGGTTCTAAATGTGACTTCAGAGAAAAAGTCATGCAAATTTTACACCAAATCATACCTAGTTGATATCATCTAACCCACAAAGAAGTGTGTTAATGTAAATTAAAATTGTTATAGAGAGCAGAGAGCAGAGCGCTTTATTTGTCCATTCTTAACATGTACAAGACACATAAGAACTGAAATTACATTTTCGGCACAATCCCGCTAAGAGCAGACATACGTTACAGGGAGACAAGACGGGACCGCCAACGGATCAGCCACTTAGGGCGCTCCTTAAAAAGGTGGGAAAAAGGTGACATTGGGGAAGGGGGGAAGAGTAAAAAAAATATCAGTCTGAGGCTGGACCCTCAGGAATGGTCCAGACTGAGTCCGAGGAAAAAAACCTCACATAGCATGGCACACATAAACATGGTACATGTAATCACAACAACTCACAACAGAGTCATCCAACAGGACCTTGGAGGCCGGCAGCTGCTGTTGAGCGCTACTCAGCCCCCACAACCCCGGAGGAATTAAGCAGTGGTGAAGGCGTTGATTTGGGGAGGGGTGTGTGCGTGCATGTATGCCCAATTAACTTGGGTGAGATGTTGGAATTGTCTTTATGGGCCGAGGCCGGCCCCAAGAGTTCAAGAGTTCAAGAGTCTGACTCAGGTGCTTTTGAAAAAAAAAGGGAAGGTCAAAAGCGTCCATCTTTGAGGAGTCCTCAGGGGAGTGTTTTCAAACAGCCTGTTCCTCAAGGCCATTCGAGGGAGTCAAATCGTAGATTAAGATGTTGTTTTTTCTTCGAGCAGTCAAAACAATGATATTCCTGCTCTGTATGCTGGCTCTGACAATTCCAATTTATTCTTTCTCTAACTTCATCAAGATGGAATCCACCTTGCGATTCAAATCAGCAATCGCTCCAGTCTGTGATCCCACAGCACGACCCAATCCTTCCATTGCGTTGAACAGCCTGTTGGCCCCTTGAGTGGCTGCCATCGTCTTCCGAATTTGACGATACACCAGAGCAATGCCCAGCCCGATCAGCAAATGCCCTGCGATCACAGCTCCAAATAGGTAGATGTCTTCCACGTCCTCGATGGAAAGGACTGAGAGGCACATGATTCTCCAAGTATTCCAGGAATCTCTTACGTACCCTGCAGCAATAGTTCCATCAGGGCAGCCAGGCTCCCCCGAACCTCTTTTCCTTGTCGAAAAGACTGTGTCACTTGCGTCGAGAGTCCAGTTGATCAAATTCATTTTGATGTTTAGATTTGAGGACAGCTCAAGAAAAGAGGCTTCAAAAAGTTCAGACAAAGACAAAGACACAAGAAAGCAAGCGGGAAGGAGGAGGAGCAGGGAAAAATGCGACCACCCTCACCAAGAGGCAAGACAATCAATAGGTCACCTTTAAAAAGTTGAAAACCTACTTACAATGTTTCTACAGTACAAAGCTGGTTTCCACCAAATTCATGCAAAAATGTGTTTATTTTTCAGTTTAGGGTTTATGGCAGGGGACCCCAACTCGTCAATCGCGATCTACCAGTCGATCTTTGGGACCCTACCGGTGGATCGCAAAAATATATATATTTTTAAATGTATTATTTTTAAAATGTATTAATATGACATCAGTACTTGGCAACCCCACCCGGGTAGGGGCCAACAGACCCGCAATCAGGCAAGGGTTTTAACACCTGAACACACACACTTGCCCTTGCCTCTCCCACCCTGGGTTTACCATCCAACATCAAACAACTCTTCCCTCAACCACAAGACCATGACCATGACCGCTTGCCTGTGATGGGAACTAACAAGCTAAATACTAGACTTCATGAACATTGCTCCAAAGTACAGATTTTGTGTTGATTTATTGTAAATACAAAACTAAACATTGACATATGCAAAGACATTAATATATGATAAAACAAGGCGGCAGCTCAAGGGCTTCCTGTTTATTGCCGTTTTATCACAGAGGAAAAACCTGCCAGGAACACCTGGTTTTACTACTTCGGCGCTGACGTAAGACATCCATATGACTCGGCCTCCCAAATGTGACCAGAGCTAAGACTGTAGTGGCCATTAACAATTAGCTTCTTCAGCAGGGGTGCCCAAAGTGCTGCACAGGGGCCATCTGTGGTCTGTAACTCGTTTGTCATTGGCCCTATAGGCACATTACAACAAAAAAAAACAGCAAAAATTGTGAAAACAGCAAGAAACACAATGAGAAAAAGCAAAAATGTTGAAATCAGCCAATAATAGTACACAAAGCTTTGTCTTTAAAAAAACACATATGTATATATATATATATATATATATGTATATATATATATATATATATATATATATATATATATATATATATATATATATATATATATATATATATATATATATATATATATATAATAAACACACATTTAAACATACATTTAAACATAGTTGACGCCAGGGTAGATCTTGCTTTGAGACCAGGGATCTCGGGCTCGAAAAGGTTGTCGACCACTGGTTTAGGTGGTAGTGTGGGGCCCATCAGTAATCTTATGTATGGGGCCCTGAATTTGGTGCTACACCCCTGCTCTCAGGTCTTCAGTCGTGTGTGCTGTTGCCACGCCGACGGCACTTCAAACTACTGATACCATAAGGGCTTGTTAATGAGGCCTAAGGGGAACGAGAGAAAGGGCAGGGTGTGAATTGTTGGCGTCATCTTGCTAAAAAGTTCTTCAGAAAGCAGTGAAGCCATCTTTTTTTTTCTAAACACGCCGGCTGCAACATGAGTCTAAACACAAGCTGCTACCTCCTCCTTCTCTACTTGGTAGCCCACACTTTAGATCACCTTCTTCCATTCCTCTCCTAAGCGTCCCCTCATCATACTGGCTAACCGCTGTCAGTCTGCTGCCTCGCAATGTCAACACAGTGCAAGCAATGGTGTGTGCTTGCTCATTTAATGAACATTCGGCAGCGTTTGGAAAAGAGTTTGAGATGTCCGACCTATTAGCCAGGCACGGTGTCAACAGGACAGTTGGAGGATGAGAGGTTGCTTAGTAACCGCAAAGCTGACAGACTGACTGATGAAGATTCAGATCGCAAACAGTTGGTGCATGTAGGATGTGTGTGTGTCTCTGTGAGCAATCTAAACCTGTGAAGCAGATAGCGAGCCGGGGTCAGAGGGGTTTAACTTGTTTGCAATCAAGAACGAAAGCATACTGAGCTTCCATTTAGTAAGATATGGTTTCTAGCAAATAGTCAGCGCCTAAAAGGAACAATATTAGCTGAATATATTGGCCTGATCTGCTAACGGTTTGCACGTATTAAAACTAGGGCTGTTAAACGATTAAAATATTTAATCATAGGATAGAACAAAAGGCTCCAAACGGAAGTAGTCCACAGAGTTGAAGTTTCCTTTGTAATGTACTCCATTCCCAAATTCAGTCCGTACACGAGGAACATAGGAATTGTTCGAACATAATGCGAAAGAGCTCTTTTTTCTTTGTAACAAAGTACACAAGTAAATGATAATGATAAATGGGTTATACTTGTATAGCGCTTTTCTACCTTCAAGGTACTCAAAGCACTTTGACAGTATTTCCACATTCACCCATTCACACACACATTCACACACTGATGGCGGGAGCTGCCATGCAAGGCGCCCATCAGGAGCAAGGGTGAAGTGTCTTGCCCAAGGACACAACGGACGTGACTGGGATGGTAGAAGGTGGGGATTGAACCCCAGTAACCAGCAACCCTCCGATTGCTGGCACGGCCACTCTACCAACTTCGCCACGCCGTCCCCAGTAGGAAGGCATTCAACCTAAACTGTTCTTTCTCCCTGAAATGTATGTCTGCTCTTGAAAATCTGCTGAAAATCTGAATTTCTGGTCCTGATAAAAGAGTCTTCTAAATGATAGTCAGCCAACATGTGTATCTGCGTGCGCTCAAAAAAGATAATGTCATGATCCGTTGCCCGAATCATGTTAGGTTTAGTTTGGTATTTCCTTAGTTGTTGTTTATTTCTGTTTTAGCACCCGCGTTTGTTTTCTTAGTTGCCATGGGTGCTGATTTTCGTCACCTGCCACTGATTAGTGGTCGAGGCGCTCACCTGCTCCCGGTCACTAATCAGAGAGCTATTGTCAGTCTTGTTCGCAACACACGACATATATGTTTGTTTGCTATACCAACACTATTAGTTGATTCCTGTTTCTTTTGTGCTACGTCAAGCTTTCCCAGCACAGGCTGGTCGATTTGAGTTTGCATTTGGAGAATTAATTATCGTCCTACCTGCACGCTGCTTCCTGACGTCCTTCTGCATCTTGGGGAAACGACCACCGCAAAACCATGCAACCCCGACGTAAGAGATAAGTCTGATTTCACATAAAGTTGACAGTGGTGGGTGAGACGACGACGGCCAGCAACAAATTTTAGTGCTGAATTAAAAACAGTGTCCAAAGACTGGAGGCATTTAAATGAAGCACTAAAATAAAGCACGTTTCCACAATCAATTACGGGCAGGAAAGTCGTCAACAATTTATTTCTGACCTTAAGCGAGAAGCAGTTCTAAAAAGAACCCAAGCTTTACAAAGCTTAAAGACCAAGTTGTTAATATGGGCTTGAAATGAAAGCTCCTCGTCAAGAGTACAACCCAACAACTTGTAATTTATGACTTACCCTATAGGGCAGTGGTCCCTAACCACCGGGCCGCGTCCCGGTACCGGTCTGTGGATCGATTGGTACCGCACAAGAAATAAAAAAGATTAAAAATTTAAAAAATATTTTATTTTATGTTTTTATTTTTTTATTAAATCAACATAAAAAACACAAGATACACTTACAATTAGTGCACCAACCCAAAAAACCTCCCTCCTCCATTTACACTCATTCACACTCATTCGCACAAAAGGGTTGTTTCTTTCTGTTATTAATATTTCTGGTTCCTACATTATATATCAATATAGATCAATACAGTCTGCAGGGATACAGTCCGTAAGCACACATGATTGTATTTTTTTATGACAAAAAATAAATAAAATACCATAGCCAACCCCCACCCCACCGCAGCACACTCACATTCACATCATATTCGGTACCATACCGCCTCTGAAAAGTACCGGTATTATGTTTATAAACTCAGGAAATATGTCCCTGTACACATGATGACTATGAATATGACCAATGTATGATCCTGTAACTACTTGGTATCGGATTGATACCCAAATTTGTGGTATCATCCAAAACTAATGTAAAGTATCAAACAACAGAAGAATAAATGATTATTACATTTTAACAGAAGTGTCGATAGAACATGTAAAAAGAGAAAGTAACCAGATATTAACAGTAAATGAACAAGTACGTTAATAAATTAATTTCCTACCACTTGTCCTTAATAATGTAGACAAAATAATAGAATGGAAAATGACACAATATGTTACTGCATATTTTAGCAGACTAAATTAGGAGCCTTTGTTTGCTTACTTACTAATAAAAGACAAGTTGTGTTGTATGTTCACTATTTTATTTAAGGACAAACTTGCAATAAGAAACATATGTTTAATGTATCGCAGGATTTTTTGTTGAAATAAAGCCAATAATGCAATTTTTTGTGGTGCACTTTATTTAGAAAAGTACCGAAAAGTATCAACATAATTTTGATACTTGTACCAAAATATTGGTATCAGGACAACACTAGTTTTGAACCTTAATTTCAACTCATGCGCTCCACATGCTATTAACCAAATCCAAACGGTGTGTGTGTTTGTTGTTTGTTTGTCTTTTAAGTTAAGTAAAAAAAGGAACTACTGCGTCCTTTCCACAATGATACTGAAGATGTGGTCACTCCAAATCATCCACGGTAAAAACGCTGCTCCTGTCACTCACAAAATCCAAACCACACTATTAACCCCTAGGAGCATCTGGGGAGTTAAGTGCCAAACCGCCAACAATTGGCCTGAAATGCACACTGCACGTGTTTCTGTGATCAGATGGGGAACATGTACTGGTTTTGGCAGAACTGTTGCCAGGGAAACACTCCGTCAGTTCCTCTTGGTCAGTTTTTTTTAAGGTCCTTTATTGGTGTGTCAAATGTCATCTTGTGTCACAGAAAAAAATTCCTTAGTAGACTCAATGAAGGGATGTTATGGCAGTATTTAACTCACATCCTGCCTCATCTCTTCATCCTCGACTCACTTCCTCGCCAGCTGGCTGCTTTGGTGGTAGCGCTTCCTCTTTGCAAGTCTCTCTTCTCCCTTGCGAGCGAGTCTGGTGATCGGAAGGACAAAGACCTCATGAGAGCCTACAGGCGAATGGGTCCTTGTTTCGGGGTAATGGACCCTGCAACAGAAGACTAATTCACCATCTTGATGATCATGAGTTTGCAACCAGCAGAAAATTCACAAGACGCACAAAAGCCTCTCACATCAATGAGTCATCTAAAATATGTTTAAAAACCCATAATGAAGGGAAAACTCTGTTAATAAGACTGTTAAAAGTGATGTTGGCTTTTAGTCAGAGGCACTATTGTTGTCAAGTTGACAGAACAAGTTGTCCATCACAACTAAATAAGAAGAGTTATGACAATTTCAACTAGAAAACTCTTTAAAACCCCGTAATAATAAGTTCAGTTAACTTCACAAAGTAAATAAGTTGAGCCTGTCAAAGAAATGTGACAGTGTTGAACCTTGAAAATCTGGATACAGAAAAAAGTAACAAGCGGTAGAAAATAGATTAGAAAGGACAAATTGGGAAAAAAAACTTGAGACTTCCCGCAGGCCGGATTTTGACCGCTGGCGGGCCGTATTCAGCCCGCGGGCCGTAGTTTGGGGACCCCTGATCTAAACTTTATCGCTGCCGGGTATTTTTTTCTATACTGTTATTGTAATATTTTCAGAATTAGTTTGTTCTATTTTTGGCCAAAAGTAAGACAAAGAAAACAATCTGAAGTTGTCTTTATTTTTTAGTTTAAATGCCATGATTTTAATAGTCTGGCCGGCGTGCGCGCAGCTTTCCCTCCATGCGGCCCCTGAGCTAAAATGAGTTGGCCACCCCTGATGTACAATATTACAGTATATGTAACAGCTGCAGCAAAATAAAAAGGGCAGCATACAATAAAGAGTAAATAGACGTTATAAACAAAGAGAAGTAGCGAACATAGAAGCGGTCGGACACATTTAAAAAAAATAAAACCTTGAGACTTCCCGCGGGCTGGATTTTGGACGGTGGCGGGCCGTATTCAGCCCGCGGGCCGTAGTTTGGGGATCCCTGGTGTAGAGTTTGAGCAGAGACATCGGACTTGAAGGAGCGTCGGAAGTTGTGCGGGTTGAAAATGGAGTTGAGATGGTCGTAGGGTGAGTGATCCATTACTAATGGCTGGGTCGAAAAGGGATATGTGTAGGAGTGTGGAAAGTATGGAGGATAGCAGTGATTTTGATGAGGAACTATTTTACAGGAAGAAAGTCACTCAAAACAGATGGCTGGCAACGGTCACTGATGTCCACAGTGCACAATAAAAAGCAAATAAGCTAAAAAACTACAAAAATTGTCTGCCTGGCGGGGCCAAATGCACACTTAGTGCGTGGGGCCGTGATGAGGAGAGGTTCATTTGCATCTAAAAACTCTTAAAACAAACTGTATAAAAAGGAGCACAAAATGGCTTGAAATAGATCTGCAAAACAAAATCTATGCACGTTTTTACACCAAAGAACCACCACATGTTATGTAGACCAGTGTTTTTCAACCTTTTTTGAGCCAAGGCACATTTTTTTCATTGGAAAAATCCCGAGGCACACCACTAGCAGAAAACATAAAAAAATCAAACTCAGCAGCCGTTATTGACAGTAAAAAGTTGTTCTGGCAATTGTTGGATATGAATTCAAACCATAACCAAGCATACATCACTATAGCTCTTGTCTCAAAGTAGGTGTACTGTCACGACCTGTCACATCACACCGTGACTCATTTTGAGTTTTTTGGTGTTTTCCTGTGTGTAGTGTTTCCTATTTCATTGTAGATTGTCATGTCATGTATGGATGTACTTTGTGGACGCCATCTGCTGCTCCACACGCTGTAAGTCTTCATTCTGTTTTTGTTTACTTTGCAGCCAGTTCAGTTTTAGTTTTGTTTATAGCCATCCCTAAGCTTCAATGCCTTTTCTTAGATGCACTCGCCTTTTGTTTATTTTTGGTTTAAGCATTAGATACCTTTTGACCTGCACGCTGCCTCCCGCTGTTGTCTGCATATTGTGATCCCGACAAACCTTGTTCCCGACAGCCACAAAGCAATTAGCTACCTGCTGCCACCTACTGATATGGAAGAGTATAACATGGTTACTCTGCCGAGCTCTAGACAGCACAGGCACTCAACAACGGCACATTATTTGCGGATTATAATTACTGGTTTGCAAAAAGTATTTTTAACCCAATTAGGTGAAATGACATCATCTCCCACCAGACAACCGGTGTGCCGCGGCACAGTGGTTGAAAAACACTGATGTAGACCACGAGGAAGTGTTTTAAATGTAGAAAAAAAACTCTTGATATGACCCCTTTTATGCAAATGAGTTGGGTTTGTCAATGTCCAACAGAGTGTGTCTCCACTAAGTGCGATTGTGCACTTCATCTATTTTTTTTACATACACACCGAAGTACCTTTGACTATTGCATGAAGCAACCAAGTCAGGAGATCACACACAAAATCTTGAATGAAACTCCAGCGTGGCCTCGTGCTGTAACAATAAACTTCTGGGGGAAGAAGAAAAATCTTCCCTGGTCCGGAGCAGTTGGGAGTATTTTGGGTGTGCTTTTGATAGAAGGAATACAGAGCAGGAGAAGGGATTTGCAGACCGGAAAGCGCTGGTGACATCAGCTTTGAAAAATGTGTGTGTGCGTGTGTGTGTGTGTGTGTGTGTGTCTGTGTGTCTGTGTGTGTGTGTGTGTGTCTGTGTGTGTGTGTGTGTGTGTGTGTCTGTGTGTCTGTGTGTCTGTGTGTGTGTGTGTGTGTGTGTGTGTGTGTGTGTCTGTGTGTCTGTGTGTGTCTATGTGCGTGCGTTTGTGCTTGCCAATGACTAAAAACCTTGGAATCAGAGGAATAGGAGAGCTGAAGAGGTCTCACTCTGTGAATAAAGCAGGAACATCAAGATTGTGTACACATTTTCTGTTTTGTGTGTTTTTTAAACGAGTTTATTACAGAATTGTTTCCAACTAGACTTGCTGTCTTTTTGGCGTTCTTATGCCAAAGTTATTACGTTGTAGCGAATAGCAAATTACTTTTACTTTACTTTCTTACTAGTCACGTGATTTTTGGTCTAATTTTAAATCTACAATTTAAAGTGTATTATAGGCCATCCAGTGCATACAATACATTACAGTCACATTTTTACATGCTAGCTTATCTTATTTGCTAAAGAAGAGCAACATTATCAGACATACAGCTCTCTAATCTGTAGCTGACTGACTGATAGAAGCATAGCTTTGTTTTAAGAGATGTAGCGAAGTCTGTTTTTTGTTTTTAACTGTAGGCATATATTAGACAATAGACAAACTTTATTGATCCACAAGGGAAATTGTTCCACACAGAAGCTCAGTTACAAAGGATGGAAAGGGTAAGGATGGAAAGGATAATGCACATGAGGGCACAAAAAGAGGGCGAAAACAAAAGATATAAAGTAGACTAAAAATGTACATAGCCATATACACGTTTCCAACGTAGTAGACCTAATAGACTTACAAGAAAAGAATATCAATTCACATTTAATGAAACTGTTTTATTATATTAAATATTCCGTTGCCTTTGTTGCACGTGACATGACGTCCGGTTGCCAACTCGTCACTGGCTCAAACATTTGGCGGGGAAACAAGCAGTCAAGCACTCAGAGTTGACTAAGTCGAACTTCCTCTCGGTAAAGTTGCAAATTGTTCTAGCCAACAAAGCAGGAAGGTGCTCGAAAGTACAGTGAGGTTCCACTTTTTCAAAATGCGCTGGCTCGAAGCTCATTTATATTGGATAAGCCATATACATGCTACCGATTAGCATTAGCAACTTTATATGGCAAATTTCAAAACCTCCAAATTTGGTAGTCAAAACTACAAGAAGAAAACAGCTGGTGTGTAATGAATACAATACAGTTTAAACACTTTTTAGGGCTCAAAAAAAGGCAAGACTGGAACATTCAATTTAAGGGCTTTGATTATTTCTTGGCTGAGGTAACACACCGTAACCCAGGGGTCCCCAATCTTCTTGACTCGGGGGCCACATTGGGTTAAAAAAAATTTGGCCGGGGCCGGGCTATATATATATATATATATATAACAGTGACGTGCCGTCACTAGAGGCAGGGGAGGCACGGCCTCACCTGCCATCATCGAAAGAAAAAAAATGTAAAAAGAAAAAAAAATTAGTTAAATTGTTATATGTATCCAGTGATTATACTAAAGTTATTTTCCATTTAACTTCACCAGTTTTAGATTATTTTTATTTTTATTTTCACATTTGCCGTTCAAATACTGAGAAGAGACGGTGCGGTGATCAGCAACCAGTTGAGGCACGTCACTGCGTTGTGCCTCAACATGGATTGTGCGCAATGATTCGGCTAACTGCTGGCCTGCTGTGCAGTGAGACCGTATTGCTATATTAATTATATTATACATTTCCATAGTTTAGTTAGCTGAGGTATATAATGTACAGTGTATTTTGTCAACAACTGTATGTGTGTAAAGTATTTCTTGTGCTGAGCGATCATAAAACTGCTGCGAAGACGCACTGAGAGGCTCGCCTCATAACCCCGCCTCCTGGTGCCAAGCACCTCCGCCACAGAATGCACCGCCCGACGGGAGCGCCACACCAACCAAAGCCCACACCCAAACCCTCCACGTGCAAGACCGAATCCACCCAAAAAAAAGTCACTTAACAAGAAGCCAAAAAGTGCAAAAACAACAATGCTCGTGCCGGAGGAGATGCGAACGAGTGCAGGGACACAACATTAGGTACACCTGCAGACTGCAGCACGGATTTCATATTTCATTCATTTACAACTCCTCCAACACGAACACCACTGTTCCCGCACTTATAAGTAAAGGTAAGACCATAATAACATTTTTTTTATTAAATGTGCTTTTTTGTGTGCTACAGTTTCTATGTGTAAAGTTAAAGTTAAGTTAAAGTACCAATGATTGTCACACACACACTAGGTGTGGTGAAATTTGTCCTCTGCATTTGACCCATCCCCTTGTTCACCCCCTGGGAGGTGAGGGGAGCAGTGGGCAGCAGCGGCGCCGTGCCTGGGAATAATTTTTGGTGATTTAACCCCCAATTCCAACCCTTGATGCTGAGTGCCAAGCAGGGAAGAATGCTGGTATGAGCTTTTAAACATAACCCGTTAACTGCTGCCAATCAAATGGTGAATAAGATACTCTTTAGGGTTCATATGTTTGTAAATCTGATTGTGATGAAGTCCGTGCCTCACCAGTCATGCAAAGTTTGCTATAAGACACTTGCAAATGAGACCAAGTGTAAGAAAACAAGATAAAACAAGTGGACAGCACAATTATCATTATTAGCTCTGTGTTGAATGCTAAATTTAAAAAATTGTTTTTATTATTAGGCAGGTAACATTTCCTACATACATCAGCGTAACATTAAAGAGAGTAACAGGAGGACACAAACATTAGCAACACTAGCATGGCTAACATTACACAACGTATGCAAACATCATGGTTAGCCTATTCACGAAACAAAATGTAGGCAGAACTCCACGCTTTATATTAGGATGTGTTTGATTGATTGAGACTTTTATTAGTATGTTGCACAGTGAAGTAAATATTCCGTACAATTGACCACTAAATGGTAACACCCGAATAAGTTTTTCAACTTGTGTAAGTCGGGGTCCACTTAAATTGATTCATGATACAGATATATACTATCAGATATATACTATCATCATAATACAGTCATCACACAAGATAATCACATTGAATTATTTACATTATTTACAATCCGGGGTGTGGAGAGGGGGGGGGTTGGTTGTTATCATCAGTCATCAACAATTGAGAACAGAGAAATGGATTTTGGAACAGTGTAGGTCTGACTTGGTAGGATATGTACAGCAAGTAGTGGACAAAGAGAGAGAGAGGAGAGAGAGAGAGAGAGAGAGAGAGAGAGAGAGAGAGAGAGAGAGAGAGAGAGAGAGAGAGAGAGAGAGAGAGAGAGAGAGAGAGAGAGAGAGAGAGAGAGAGAGAGAGATCAGAAGGCATAAGAAAAAGTATCTGCATTTGATTGTTTACATTTGATTATTAGCAATCCGGGGAGGGTGTTAGTTTAGGGTTGTAGCTGCCTGGAGGTGAACTTTTAGTGCGGTTTTGAAGGAGGATAGAGATGCCCTTTCTTTTACACCTGTTGGGAGCGCATTCCACATTGATGTGGCATAGAAAGAGAATGAGTTAAGACCTTTGTTAGATCGGAATCTGGGTTTAACGTGGTTAGTGGAGCTCCCCCTGGTGTTGTGGTTATGGCGGTCATATGGTTAAGGAAGTAGTTTGACATGTACTTCGGTATCAGGGAGGTGTAGCGGATTTTATAGACTAGGCTCAGTGCAAGTTGTTTTACTCTGTCCTCCACCCTGAGCCAGCCCACTTTGGAGAAGTGGGTAGGAGTGAGGTGGGATCTGGGGTGGAGGTCTAGAAGTAATCTGACTAGCTTGTTCTGGGATGTTTGGAGTTTAGATTTGGGGGTTTTGGAGGTGCTAGGATACCAGGAGGTGCATGCGTAATCGAAAAAGGGTTGAACGAGAGTTCCCGCCAGAATCCTCATGGTGCTTTTGTTGACCAGAGAGGAGATTCTATAGAGAAATCTTGTTCGTTGGTTGACCTTTTTGATTAACTTGGTTGCCATTTTATCACAGGAAAGATTAACCTCTAGAATGGAACCTAGGTAGGTGACCTCATCTTTCCTGGTGATACCAGTGTCACTGTTACACAGCTCGAAAGATGGGCCAACTCTTTCGTTGTGCGACACATTTATTTTTCAGGATCAAGCTGCAAAACAATTGACACTGCGTTACAACTGGAGCTTGATGCATATGCTTCTTTTCATATCACGTACTGGCAGACTTCTTCTACGGCACCAGCTACTGATAACAACGGCACCAAGCACCCTCTGCTGGTGTAACTAAATATCGCATGCTGCATAGAAATACATAGAAAACCTTGACATCACAAAACATTAGTCTATAAACAGTATTTAAATCAAGTTTTCTGACCTTAAAGAGTTTTTAATGGGGGGGCAACTATTTTAGTCAAATTAAATCACTTAGTGCCACACTCTCCCCCACAAAATTAAATGTCTCCTGACATTTCTGTTACTTAGTCTGTAACCTTAGCACACTTGGACAGCCCAGGGTCTCCAAAAAGTTTTACTCTCAATAACCTGAGTCTTTACCTTACAACCCCTCTGTACCCAAGTCGGCTGACCTAAAGTGTTGTAACTCAGTACCATAGGTGGTTGTCTCTGTCGCTGAGGTCGCTGGTTCATAGTCTTAATCTCACCTTCATCAACGACTGAGACATCAGTGTTGGACTCACCACGTGCTAGACTGTCTTGTTCGGGATCCGAATCATTTTCTTCAGTCTGTGGTGGAATGTCCTCTTCACTTAGTAGTGGCAAATCCTCTTCGCTCTGTAGTGGCAAATCCTCTTCAGGTTGCACTGGGTCCTGATGAGGCTGGAAGGGCTCCGCCAGTGGGTTGAGTGGAGTCTGCTGCCGCCGCCTTCTTGGACCAGGCCGAAGGTACCACCGGTAGGTTCCGTTGCAGTCATCGTCGGATGTGTCACCGTTGTCTGGCGGTTGCTGCTGCTGCTGTCTGCGTTGAAGTCTGGACGTCCTCTTTGCTGCTGGTGGAGTAGTTGCTGGGGGCTTCTCGCAGGGCAGAAAGTCGCACGGGAGCAGAAGATTTCTGTGCACTACTTTGTCTCTTCCTTTTCCGTTTTCAGGAGTTATCTGATACACTGGACTATCTTCTGCTTTTCTCTCTTTTTCTTTGTAAACTTGCTCTTCCCAATAGGACTGGATCTTTGCGGGACCACCCCTGGGAGTGAGATTCCGGAGGAGAACTCTATCGCCCGGCTTGAGGTCTCTGCCTTTAACTCTTTTGTCGTAGTGAGCTTTTCCTCGAGCCGCTTCTTTGTCAGCTGTTTTTGCTGCTATAGCGTAGGCCTCTTGCATTCTTTTCTTCCAACTGTTTACATAATCGTCGTAATCTACATGGGACTTCTCTTTCTTTATGTCGAACAAGAGGTCAATTGGCAATCGGGGGGCACGACCAAAGACGAGGTAGTACGGAGCGTAGCCTGTCGCTTCACTTTTCGTGCAGTTGAATGCGTGGACAACTTTAGCTAACGACTCTTTCCAATTGTCTTTCTCTTTGTCTTCCAGGGTACGCAACATGGACAACAGGGTGCGATTGAATCTCTCGACCTGTCCGTTACCCTGTGGGTGGTACGGTGTCGTGTGTGAGCCCTGGATGCCTGACAGTTCTTTGAGCCTTGCCATTAACTTGTTCTCAAACTCTTTACCCATGTCATGGTGTATTCTTGTCGGAAACCCGAACTTGAGTGCGAAGTCGTTAAACAGCTTGTCCGCAACTGTTTTGGCTGTTTTGTTCCTCGTAGCGTAGGCTTGAGCAAACCTCGTAAAGTGATCCATAACTACCAAAATGTATTCATAGCCGTTTTTGCACTTTTCCAAGTGAAGGAAGTCTATGGACACGAGTTGGAATGGGTATGTAGTATGGATCGTGGTCAGAGGTGCTCGAGTCTGCTTACTTGGCTTTTTCTTCTTCAAACACTCGCATTCTTCGGTGACAAAATGCTCCACTTCTTTACTCATTTGTGGCCAGTAGAACCTCTCTCTTATCAAGTCGAGCGTCCTTTCCACCCCTAAGTGGCCCATCTCCTGGTGCAGCTCTTTGAAAACCAGGGGACGATAAGCTTTAGGGATCAACAGCTGCTCTCTGTGGACAGTGCGGCGACGCAGGACACCATCTGGATCAATGTGAATCTTTAGCCATTGCTTGAGCAGTGCAGCGACAGCAGGATGTTCGGACTTTGCTTCAGCTCTACTCGGCCTTTTGTTCTGTGTCTTAAACCAGATGACTCTTTCCAGGATCTCGTCTTCTTCCTGTGCTTTGCGGATCTGGTCTGGAGTGAAAGGCTGGTTCGTGTCAGAGTCTTTGATCAACTTTAGGGCACTGACCTGGATCACACCAACGCCTTTGCAAGGGTCATATTGCTCAACTTTCACAGACTCCATCGATGCACTTATTGCTTCTTGATTGACTTCGGCTGTGCAGGTGTTCATGTAGTTTTCAATGTCCAATGGCATCCGCGACAGTCCGTCAGCATCAGCGTTGGTTTTGCCTGGACGATAGCGAATGGTGAAGTTGTAATCGGCCAGCTCCGCGACCCATCTGTGACCTGTGGCATTGAGTTTTGCTGTTGTGAGCACATATGTTAACGGGTTATTATCTGTGTACACGACGAACGATGAAGCATGGTACAGATAATCTCGGAAGCATTCACAGATGGCCCACTTCATTGCCAGGAACTCAAGCTTGCCAGAGTGCAGGTTGTAGTTCTTCTCTGCTGGACTTAGGGTGCGGGAGCCAAACGCTATCACTCTCATCTTTCCTTGTTGCCGCTGATATAACACAGCACCCAAGCCGACTTGCGAAGCATCACAGTGTAACACGAATGGTTGGGTGAAATCAGCATACCCGAGGACTGGAGGCGCTGTGAGTGCATCGACGAGCTGGTTCAATACTTCTTGGTGGATACTGGTCCATTGTATGGGCGTGCGTGAAGGTATGTGGCCTTTGTTCTTCTTGACCCCCTTTTTGAACTTTTCTGCAGGAGCTGTAGTGGTTTTCTCAGGAGCTGGGGGACTGAGCAGGATGTACAGCGGGTGGGCCACACGAGAGAAGTTGGGTATGAAGGGCCTGTAATAAGAGAGAAAGCCAAGCATTTGACGTACCTCTCCAACAGTTGCAGGTCTTTTTTCTTTTAGGGCCCTCACTGGCGCCATCTCTGCCGGATCCATGGTATAGCCTTCTCCTGTCACCAGCTTTCCCAGAAACTTAACACTACTCCTAAAAAGTTCACATTTCTTTGGCGTCAACTTTACACCGTGCTCTTTGTATCGCTGGAGGACAAGACGGATGTGTTCAACGTGGTCTTCAAAGCTGCTGCTATGCACAAGGTTGTCATCCAGGTATGGGAGGGAAATAGTGTCTCTGAGGCCAGCCAAGCAATTCTCCATACTTCTCTGGAACTCTGCGGGTGCGGAGCTCAGGCCAAAGGAATGCGCACCCATTCATATAATCCCCAAGGTGTGATGAAGGCTGTCAGCGGCCGGCTTTCTTTATCAAGGAAACCCTGGTGGTACGCTTTTCCCTGATCTAACACTGAAAACCAGGAGCTTCCACCCAGCGTATCCAACATGTCTTGAATCCTTGGTATTGGATGACGGTCTGGAACTGACTTGCGATTAAGCTCTCTGAAATCACAACAGAGACGGAGGCCCCCATCTTTCTTACGAACACACACGACAGGCGACGAGTAGGGGGACCGTGAGGGTGTGGTCCAACCTTTGTTGAGCAGATCTTGCAAGTACTCTTTGACTTCATTGTGAAGGGGTTTTGGGACAGACATGTAGGTCTTTTGCACTGGGCTGGTGTCACTTAGGGTGATGTGCATCTTGAGTGATGGTATGCAGCCTACATCGTCGTTGTCAAATGCAAATGCCTCACATTCCTCCCTCAACATTCTCCTTGCCGCTGCTTGTTGATCCTGTGTTAAGTGTTGGAGGCTCACAGGCGGATCCCACGACTTTGGTCTGTGTGTGTGTTGATTCTCGGTCGGCTCTGTGTGGTTTGGCTTGTGTGTCTTAAACTTTGTGCTGCTTTTGTCTTCTTTTGTCAGTTTGTTTACTTTTGTTTGAATGTCTGCAGAATAAACTGTCTTCACTGACTCAAGATGCCCAATAACTTTACGACTTTGCAAGTAGATGGTGTGGTCTGTGGTATTGGTCACTGGGATGGGCACGTACGGCAATTTTCTGTGTGAGATTTTTACCAGTATCTCGTTGTAGACGATGCCCTCTGGTGGCGGATCAGATGTGTCAGGCGAGAACAACATGTCTTGGCCCCTGACTTGTTGACTAACATGTGCCCGCATGTGAACTACTGTGACCTTCTTAGCTGGCAATGTCACTGTTTTTACACCAATGCGCACCACACCAATGTCTGACTCTTCGTTGCTGTTCTGCACTAGCTTGACGACGTTGTGAGCAGTTCTGACAGTTATTTCAAAAGCTTTACTCACTTTGTGGGCAAGCTGCTTTCTCCCCCCTTTAGTTTTGCCTTCATTGTTGTTGACAATGGCCTCGATCACATTGTAGCCGATGATGGGGTCACTGGCCACTGCTGGGTCACTGCAAACTAGTATTGGCACTTGAAACTCACTTTTGGATGAATCACTGTCGAGCCGAAATCGGACTTCAATCCAGCCAGTGTAGGGAATGGGCGTGTCATTAGCAGCATAAATTGTGAGTGTCTCATTTTCTAACAGTTCAGCTATCGGCCGGACGACTGTGTGGGGAAGATGCTGTTGTCGCCAGTTTTCATTAACTATGCTCGACTGGGCCCCTGTGTCCCACAAAACTTTGACTGGATGATTGTCCATAACACAGTTCACTGTACATCGGTTTCCCACAAGGCTGACTAACTGTGACTTGCGTTGAGGGGGTAAATAGTGAACTTCGCTTACACTGGCCTTGGCTGTAGGTTGTGTGGGGGCTGGTTCCGGATTTGGGAGCTCACCTTGGGACGATTGGCTTTGGACTACTGCTGGTCCCATCTCAGTAGTCCCTCCCCGTTTCCCGACTGTCTCAGAGCTCGGCATCCCCGAGTGAAGTGACCCTCACGCCCACATTTGAAGCAGTGTGAACAGTTCAATCAATCAATCAATGTTTATTTATATAGCCCTAAATCACAAGTGTCTCAAAGGGCTGTACAAGCCACAACGACATCCTCGGTACAGAGCCCACATACAGTTATCTCCTGTTCCCTCTCCTCTACACTTTGTACAGCCCTTTTCTCTCTGCTTTGGTCCACTTGCACGGGGACTGGTCTCCATCAAGGTCATAAACATTACCTTCATTTCTTTACGCAACTCTTCAATGATTTGTTGTGTATCAGCGCTTTCACTTTTAGTCTCTTTACTTTTCACAGCTTTCACGGCCACTGCAGTCTGGGCTTCCCTGGGCTTTGCAGGGCTCTGGACAGGTGCAGGGTCTGCCTGGCATTCTGTTTGGAGCTCTTGCACTTTGGGAATCTTGGTTGCAGCTGACCTTTTACGTTTCTCAAGTCTTTCACTTTCCAGCTTTGACGCTTCAGTTACTCTTTCGATCAATTCTTCATCTGTTGTGCTCACATCACTGAGGAGGGGCATTAACTGATACTTAACGGAATCGCTGAGCAGCCCTGTTTCAATGGAATGTAAAAACGTGCGCTGGATTGTGCGTCGGCTGTAAAGTTCATCAGTTTCCTCATTAGCGACTTTCCACAACAGTTTCTCTTTCAGTTCAATGGCACGAAAAACAAAGTTCAGGACAGTCTCTCTGGGCTCTTGGGAGATATTGAGGAGCTGGTGGTATAGCTCAGTGGGGCTGTCTACCTTGTAGTGTCCCTTTAATATGGTGAACAGCTTATTGAGGGTCAGTTCACGTTTTATTTCCAGCATATCTCTGAGGGGCAGGCCTGGACTAATAGCCCTGATTACTGCTTCGATTATTTCAGTCTCTGAATGTCCTTTTTCAGTCCCCACCCCAATTTGACGCACAAGACTGAGGTAGGATAGCTTATCCCTCTGTCCGGGTTCACCTATCTGCCCACAGATCTTTAACTCCCTTCTCAAAGTTACCTCTTGCAGAGAATGTTTTTGCTCTGGTCGAACTCTGAGTGGAGAAGGTGTACTTTTGGGGGAAGTGTCATGCTTAAACAGTTTTTCTGATCCTTTCTTTGACAATAGTTCACCGTTTAATTTATTTATATATTTACTTAACTCTATATAACATTCTTCAACTTGTTCTTCTTGTTCACTTTCCTCAATCTCGTCAAACGCGCCTTCTGCCATATTGATGAGCGCCCTTCTTGACTTGCTGCGAGACTCTCCGCTGTCCAGGCCGGAACATTTCAGTCGCCCGCAGACATCCACGAGAAGCTCTTCCTCCAGCTGCCACAAGGCTGCACTCAGTTCATCACGCAGTGGCTGTACTTTTTCCATGTTTAATAGAAGAATAAGGTTTGTTTCTTGGGAAGGAGGGTCGATGGTGGTGGTGTTGACTCACTGGTGCCCCCTCCTGGCTGGCTCGCCAAAATATGTTACACAGCTCGAAAGATGGGCCAACTCTTTCGTTGTGCGACACATTTATTTTTCAGGATCAAGCTGCAAAACAATTGACACTGCGTTACAACTGGAGCTTGATGCATATGCTTCTTTTCATATCACGTACTGGCAGACTTCTTCTACGGCACCAGCTACTGATACCAACGGCACCAAGCACCCTCTGCTGGTGTAACTAAATATCGCATGCTGCATAGAAATACATAGAAAACCTTGACATCACAAAACATTAGTCTATAAACAGTATTTAAATCAAGTTTTCTGACCTTAAAGAGTTTTTAATGGGGGGGCAACTAGTTTAGTCAAATTAAATCACTTAGTGCCACATCACCCACTTTAATAGTGAAGTCATTGACTTTCTTAAGGTTGATGTGGGACCCAAACAGGATGGATTTACCCAAGTGTATGGATAGCTTGTTGTCAGCGAGCCAGGTGCAAGTTCTACAGAGCTCAGCACTGAGGATTTTCTCCACCTGTGGCTTGTCCCTGTCTGATACCAGCAAGGCCGAGTCATCCACAAACAAGAACAATTCACAGTCGCATGCCGATGACAAGTCGTTTATGTATATTAGGAACAGTAAAGGCCCTAATATACTGCCTTGGGGGACTCCACAGCTTACTGAGAGGGGGGGGGGGACACAGTGCCGTTCACCTCTACCACCTGTTTCCTCCCCTCCAAGTAAGATTGCATCCAGCTAGATGAGGTTTTATCAAATCCGATTGCTCTGAGCTTATCCAACAGTATAGTGTGGTTAACGGTGTCAAAGGCCTTCTGAAGGTCCAGCATGACCATGCCGCAGTATTTGCCCGCGTCCACCTCATGTTTGATGTGGTCGCTCAGATAGAGAAGGCATGTGTCAGTGGAGTGGTTAGTTTTGAAGCTGGATTGGAATTTGTACATGATGTAGCAAAGCCTGTTTTTTATTTTTTTATTTTTCATTTGATCTGTGTGTGTGAGCGGCTTTATCCAGTTGGGAGCAGGTCAGAGGTGGTTTATGTCTCTTCTCTCAAAAGTGGAGCACACAAAAAGTGAGGAAGATAAATGTTTTTCTCAAGTCTGGAGCTGATAAAAAGGATCTAGCTGCGGAACCATATTTTAATTTGGCATTTTAAAATCGTTTCATGATGAAATTAGATCATCTCCAACTGAAGTACGGATGAATATTTTTGTACTTGAGTTAGAAAAATACTATTTTGCTCTTTCCTCCCCTGTGTGGTGTGCAGTAAAGTGAGGGACTGGTTCACCGTCGCTCATAGACGATCTCTGCAGCCAGCTTGCGACCCGTGACGGAGGGAGTGAGAGAGAGAGAGAGAGAGAGAGAGAGAGAGAGAGAGAGAGAGAGAGAGAGAGAGAGAGAGAGAGAGAGAGAGAGATGGAAAAGATAGAATAGAGAGAGAGGATGAAGCGATAGAAAGAGAAAGAGAAGAGAGAGAGAGAGAGAGAGAGAGAGAGAGAGAGAGAGAGAGAGAGAGAGAGAGAGAGAGAGAGAGAGAGAGAGAGAGAGAGAGAGAGAGAGAGAGAGAGAGAGAGAGAGAGAGAGAGAGAGAGAGAGAGAGAGAGAGGGTGGGTGGGGGGAAAGGCGTTTCCACGCTTGGCCGCCGGCTCGCCGCTCACACTCGGCGTCGAGAGCAGTCACGACCGTCCTCAGCACGGTGTGTCCACGTCACGGCCGCTTTTTCCCACGCTGAGGACCCCCCATCCCCTCCTCCCTCTTCATCATCATCATCACCACCGCTGTGACATCGAGCGACTGGACTTTATATTTTTTAACCCCCCCCCCCCCCCCCACACACACACACACACACACACACATACGTACACACACACTTTTTTGTCTGCCCCGGTTCCGGCTCAAATTGTTCCACGTCTTTCCTCGCTGTAAGTATTTTCTTCAATTTTTTCTCACAAAAACAAATAATGAAGGCAGCTGGCATGCCGCTACGTGACTCTCCTCTTCCTCCTCCTCCTCCTCCCCTCTTCCTATTCCTGTTCTCCTTTCTCCTGCTGCATTGTCACAAGTGGCCAATAATCCCACTCTTCAGAGGGCTTTAAACACACCATTAATTGAACTAATTGGATTGCTTTAGCATCCACTTTGCGTTCGGAGCCATCCCATAAGGGCTGTATTTTTGCAATTTTTAAATGGGTGCGTGTGTGTGTGTGTGTGTGTGTGTGTGTGTGTGTGTGTGTGTGTGTGTGTGTGTGTGTGTGTGTGTGTGTGTGTGTGTGTGTGTGTGTGTGTGTGTGTGTGTGTGTGTGTGTGTGTGTGTGTGTGTGTGTGTGTGTGTGTGTGTGTGCGTGCGTGTGCGCGTGTGCACACCTTGACTCAGCTTTTCGGGGATCGATCTGCCCTCCCGGTTGCGACTCAGCTTTCCTGTTTGTTGTTGTTTACTTCCTGTTTTTTGTTTTTGTTTTTTTAAGTTGTTGTGGTGCTGTAGATGTTTGTGGTTTGTGGTGAAGATGGAGTGCAAAAACAGTCCAAAAAAAAGAAGATCATTCCGAATATTCCCATGCTTCTCCTTGGAAGCGTCAAACACATAAACCACTTCCTGCAGTTTAAAAAAAAAAAAAACTGGAAAAAAAAACTAGTGCTCTGGAAGAGTTCCAATGATGAGGAGGAAAAGGTCTTGCGGTTTCCTGGAGGTGAAGAATCGAGGCAGGAAGTGACCTCTGGGTTCAAAGGTCACATCGTAGTGTGTATTCTATTGTGCACTTTTGAGAGACGAGTCGTTGAAAAGCTCACTTTTCATGACATCGTGAAAGAACCCGTGGACATAATCCCACCTCTGACCTACCACTCGCTGGATGAGCTTGTACTTGGCAGAAAAAAGAACAGAAAAAAAGGGCTTTGCTACACACCTTAAAATAAAGTCTGCAGCTCTGTCAACTCTCTGTCTGTTAGCTACAAAGATCGGAGGTGTATTCATGTTGTTTTTCTTCAGAAAATAGGCTAACCTAGAATGGTGTTGTTGTGAAAATATGATCGTAATGCTAACATGTCCTCCTGTCCCACTCTGGAGCGTTTTGTTGTTGTAGGGCTGGGCCGATAAAACGATATTATCGTATATCGCGATAGACACTTAATCGATAAATGTTCGATACGTGCATATATTTTTTGGGGGGTTGGAAGAAACCGAAAATAATGAAGCATGTTTGGTTGCATGAACAAGGCACTCTCTGTCTGGTAACCGAGCAAAACAGGAAGTGGTCAGTGTGCAATGGGAGGGACACGCTAAACAGCCAATCGCATGACTATCAAGTTTGTTTGCGCCATCTTGTTGTTTCACTGTTGATTTTCCGCACGCAGTGAGAAGATGCATTTTAAGCGAGTGCCGCAGAGACCAAATAAACTGTGGATAAAACTGGAAAAGTCACCTCAACAGTATGCAAGTTTTTTGGAAATTTTTCAGACTTATTCAGATGTAAGGACACAACCTGTTGGAACTAAAGTGCAGGACTGTATAATAAAATACATACAAAAAATATATATATATATATATAAATGTGCTACTTTAAAATAACATTTTGTTCCAATAATATTTAAATTATTATTACTGCATAACATAAGTTAATTTCTTGGGGTGTAACAAATTGTTTTACAATCGATATTTGTGGTTATTATTTTCTCAGAACGATACGATATGAAACGATTCGGTATGTTGAAATGGATTCAGCCACTTTTTAGCAAAACAAATCAAGCGGTGTGACTGTGGAATAAAGTTAAAGTTAAAAGTCAAAGTACCAACGATTGTCACACACACTAGGTGTGGTGAAATTAACCTCTGCATTTGACCCATCCCTTTGTTCACCACCTGGGAGGTGAGGAGGGCAGTGAGCAGCAGCGGTGGCCGCGCCCGGGTATCATTTTGGTGATTTTACCCCCAATTACAACCCTTAATGCTGAGTGCCAAGCAGGGAGGTAATGGGTCCCATTTTTATAGTCTTTGGTATGACTCGGCCGGGGTTTGAACTCACGACCTATAAATACTGGATACATGACACTGCAGGAGAAGTTTCCTATATTCCTGTAATTTCTTGTAAGGGAATGATAAAAAGAAATGAATTATGGTAACAAACAAGCAAGTAGAAAACAATTAATGGCCAATGCATTCACATTTTATTTGAATAAAGTGCAACCATGTTAGGTTGACCTAACAAGAGCAAACCTTTTCTGCTCACATTTTCAACATTCAAAAAGCAATTTTCAATAAAAGTACAGTGATCAACATTTTGACAGTAGATTTACCTGCTAAATAAAGTTCCTCGGCCCGGCCATACAATATCACACAACAGCACCTTCTCTTAAGGGCACACATACACAGAAATCAAAGATATTACACTGTTGTCTTGTGGCGTATGCGTTTGTTATGACCTTTCTCCACCACCATAGATATCCGCCATTTTTGTTTTTATGACGCCACAGACTGGAAAATCGACTTAACGTTTAAAAATCTTTATTATTACAAGTGCTAAACTTCATATAAAGTCTGCCATTCTTAAATTCACTGTTTTCCTTTTTCTAGTATCGATAAAATGGATCGATTCCCTTTTTGAAACGATATTGGATCGATACCTATCTCTTGATAGGCAAACTTGCTGAGCAGAGATCAATATTCTTGAAATTTGGAATATACATCGATGTATCCATATATTGATTAATGGTTACACCCCTTCTTGGCGGCAACAACCCTTCCGGAAGGTCCCACTCCCAGTTGATCGCTCTCTTGATTTTATCGATCAACCAAGCTGTACTTGCTGCAGTCAGTGTTGTTACTGCCTCCCTTCTGTTGGGCTGTGTGGTCGAGTTGCAGAGAACCGCCTACGCCGCTAAAAAGCTACTTTTGAAAATGTCTTCTTCTCGGCAGCATCCAATACACTCCACGTTGTTTGAGTGCCTAATCCACTTGGCGGCTTGGTGCCTAATCCACTTGGCGGCTTGGTGCCAAATCGATTGCCTCAGTGGTTATGAGTGGATTTCATGAAGACCGATGTGATTGGAGTTGTGTGTGTGTGGGTGTTGTTGTTGTTTTCAGACTTTTATTAGTAGGTTGTACAGTGAAGTACATATTCCGTACAATTGACCACTAAATGGTAACACCCGAATAAGTTTTTCAACTTGTTTAAGTTGGGGTCCACTTAAATTGATTCATGATACAGATATATACTATCATGTTTACAGGAATCATAGGAATCGAAAAGTTAACATTCATCACAGGAGATGTGATGCATTCAAGTATCAAAGTTTATCAATCAATCAAAGTTTACTTATATAGCCCTTAATCACAAGTGTCTCAAAGGGCTGCACAAGCCACAACGACATCCTCGCGGCTCAGATCCCACATCAGGGCAAGAAAAAACTCAACCCAATGGGAACAACGAGAAACCTTGGAAGGGACCGCAGAAGTGGGGATCCCCCCCTGGGTGACCGATTCAATGGGGGATACGGTTAATAATGTTAGAGTCCAGTCCATAGTGGGCCCAGCAGGGGATCCTCTTGCATGTAGATAAGTCAGCAGAGGAGTGGTCCCCCCCGGTCCCAACGTGGAACAGCCAGACATAGGGAGACCCAAAAATAATACGTTACAGTAATCGATACGAGACGTAACAAACGCATGAATAATAATCTCAGCGTCGGTGGTGGACAAAATGGGACACATTTTTTGCGATATTACGGAGATGAAAGAAGACTGTTGTAGTAACTCTCTTAACGTGTGACTCAAACGAGGGAATTGGATCGAAGATAATACCCAGATTCTTTACTGAGTCGCTTTGTATAATTGTTTTCTTGTCAAATGTTAAGGTGGTATTATTAAATAGGTGCCGGTGTCTAGCAGGACCGATAATCAACATTTCCGTTTTCTTAGTGTCAAGTTTGCTGGACATCCATTGTTTAATTTCATTGAGACACGCCTCCAGGTGACTACAATCTGGCGTGTTGGTCAGCTTTAGGGGCATGTAAAGTTGGGTGTCATCAGCATAACAGTGAAAGCCATCACTGTATTTGCGTATGATGTCACCTAGCGGCAGCATGTGGATGATGAAGAGTGCAGGGCCAAGAACCGAACCCTGTGGAACTCTGCATGTTACCTTAACATCCTCCGAGGTCGTGTTGTTATGGGAGACGCACTGCATCCTGTCAGTAACATAGGCATTAAACTAAGAAAAGGCTAAATCTCACATACCAATATATGTTTTGATACGTTCTAATATACTGTAATAATCAACGGTATTGAAAGCAGCGCTGAGATCAAGTAGCAACAACACTGATGACGCATCAGCATCCATAGTTAGCAACAGATCATTAGTCATTTTTGCATGGGCTGTCTCGGTAGAGTGATTTGCCCTGAAACCAGACTTAAAGGGTTCACAGAGATTATTAGACGCTAAATGTTCATTTAGCTGCTGCGCAACAGTTTTTTCAAGGACTTCTGAGATAAATGAAGGTGAGACAGTAGTTTACCATGAGGTCAGGATCAAGGTTAAGTCTTTTAAGCAGAGGATGAATAACCACTTTTTTGAATGCTAGAGGAACAGTACCAGAGGAAAGTGATAAGTTAATAATATTTACCACTGATGGTCCTAATATTAAAGTTTGCATGTTCTCCCCGTGACTGTGTGGGTTCCCTGCGGGTACTCCGGCTTCCTCCCACCTCCAAAGACATGCACCTGGGGATAGGTTGATTGGCAACACTAAATTGGCCCTAGTGTGTGAATGTGATTGTGAATGTTGTCTGTCTATCTGTGTTGGCCCTGCAATGAGGTGGCGACTTGTCCAGGGTGCAGCTGGAATAGGCTCCAGCACCCCCCGCAACCCCGAGAGGGACAAGCGGTAGAAAATGGATGGGTCCTGATTAGAGATGTCCGATAATATCGGCCTGCCGATATTATCAGCCGATAAATGCTTTAAAATGTAATATTGGAAATTATCGGTCTCGTTTTTTTATTTGTATTTTTTAAAAATTTTTATTAAATCAACATAAAAAACACAAGATACACTTACAATCAGTACACCAACCCAAAAAACCTCCCTCCCCCATTTACACTCATTCACACAAAAGGGTTGTTTCTTTCTGTTATTAATATTCTGGTTCCTACATTATATATATCAATACAGTCTGCAAGGGATACAGTCCGTAAGTGCACATTATTGTGCGTGCTGCTGGTCCACTAATAGTACTAACCTTTAACAGTTAATTTTACTCATTTTCATTAATTACTAGTTTCTATGTAACTGTTTTTATATTGTTTTACTTTCTTTTTTATTCAAGGAAATTTTTTAAATTTATTTATCTTATTTTATTTTATCATTATTTTTGAAAAGGACCTTATCTTCACCATACCTGGTTGTCCAAATTAGGCATAATAATGTGTTAATTCCACGACTGTATATATCGGTATCGGTTGATATCGGTATCGGTAATTAAGAGTTGGACAATATCGGAATTTCGGATATCGGCAAAAAGCCATTATCGGACATCCCTAGTCCTAATATTACAAACAGCTCCTTGATAGGTTTCCCAGGAATTGGGTCAAGTAAACATGTTTTTCATTTTGTCCAATTTACAAGTCGCAGGAGTTGCTTTAATGTTATTTCTTCAAAATGAGAGGGATTATTTCGGAGGGCAATATCCGTCTTACATACATTCGTATCTGCGTTAATAGAACCCAGTTGGAGCTGGAACGCGTTATCTTTAATCACCTTTCTAATGAGTTAAATTTTCTTGGTAAAGAATTGCATAAAGTCATCAGCCGATTGGGTGGAGCTACTGGGAGAATTTCATTTTTGGGTTAGCAATGTATTGAACAAATATTTAGGATCGTTTTTATTAAGACGGCTGAGATTAGAGTAGTAATTTAGTTTTAGCTAAAGAAGCACATGTTTATAACTTATAAAACTTCACTCCATGCTTGATGGAAAACCTCAAGTTTAGTCGCACGCAATTTGCGTTCAAGCTTTATACATGATAGTTTAGGAGCTCTAGTTTCTTCTGTGAACCAACGGTTACGCCTTTTAGGGGCCCTTTTTAGCTTCAGCGGTGCTATACTATTAATGGCGTTGCGCAGGGCATCGTTAAAATTGTTGGTGAGGTTATCGATAGAGCCCACATAATATATTATTAACATTATGTTTTTATGTTTTATTTATTTTATTTATTTATTTTTGATCGTGTTCTGTTTGTGTTGTGTTGTGTTTGCTCGGTTCTCGTATTATCTTTTAACCTGCCCTTTGTACAGCACTTTGGCTACCCCTGTGGTAAATTTTAAATGTGCTTTATAAATAAAGTTGATTTGATTTGATAATTTGAGCATGGTGCCATTACCGAGGGCAGTAGGCCAACAAGAATCAGAATTAGAATCAGAAGTACTTTATTAAGAATCATAGTTGTGGCAGCATTAATGTTGCGGCTGCTAAAGCACTGGTTATTAGTAGCTTGCTGACAATGAATCAGAACTTCAAATTTTATAAGGTAATCATCGGACATTATTTTAGTGTACCTTAACTTTGGAGGTGGTGACACCTTTTGCGATGCGTGGGTTGATTTATTATTTGTGTAACCACAGCTATCAATTATAGTCTAGAGCGCCACGCACGGAAGGTCTGACGGGGTATTCATATGGATATTAAAATCCCCCGTTATAATTATAATATCTGCATGCGTTACTAGATCAGCAAGAAACTCTGAATATTCACTGATAAAGTCCGAATAGGCTTTTGAGCGGTGAACAGCACAGTAGCTTCGGACCGAGACTGGAAGAGAGGCGGTGAAACAGAGAGTGGGTGCTTTGTAAGTTTGAAAAGACTACAAAATATGTTGGAGAAGGGATATAGAAAGCTGTAAAACAATTAGAAGCACACAGATAGAAAGATAGCACTTAGCTTTGATTATATATACTATATATATATATATATATATATATATATATATATATATATATATATATATATATATATATATATATATATATATATATATATATATATATATATATATATGTATATATATATATATATATATATATATATATATATATATATATATATTTATAGATAGATAGATATATATATAGATATAGATATAGATATAGATATAGATATAGATAGATAAATACTGTATATATAGACATATATATATATATAATATAGATATCTATATATACGTTAGGTCAGGAAAAAACACAGAGGCTATTTCATCCCTACAAGCCTGTTTCGCAGGTTTCTCTGCTCTTCAGGGAATTTAGGGATGTAGAGATTAAATAGCCTCTGTGTTTTTTCCTGGCCTAACGTATATTCTGCTCTAACCCGGTATTGAGCGCTGTATAACGGATAAACCACAGAAACCTTGACTAGATATATATACACTATATTGCCAAAAGTATTTGGCCACCTGCCTTTACTCACATATGAACTTGAAGTGCCATGCCATGGAATTGTCCAAAATGTTTTGGTATCCTGGAGCATTCAAAGTTACTTTCACTGGAACTAAGGGGCCAAGTCTAACTCCTGAAAAACCAACCCCACACCATAATTCCTCCACCACCAAATGTCACACTCGGCACAATGCAGTCCGAAATGTAGCGTTCTCCTGGCAACATCCAAACCCAGACTGGTCCATCAGATTTCCAGATGGAAAAGCGTGATTAATCACTCCAAAGAAGGCGTCTCCACTGCTTTAGAGTCCAGTGGCGACGTGCTTTACACCACTGCATCCCACGGTTTGCATTGGACTTGGTGATGTATGGCTTAGATACAGCTGTTCGGCCATGGAAACCCATTCCACGAAGCTCTCTGTGTACTGTACGTGGACTAATTGGAAGGTCACATGAAGTTTGGAGCTCTGTAGCAACAGACTGTGCAGAAAGTCTTTGCAATATGCGCTTCAGCATCCGCTGACCCCTCTCTGTCAGTTTACGTGGCCTACCACTTGGTGGCTGACTTGCTGTTGTTCCCAAACT
Organism: Entelurus aequoreus; assembly: GCF_033978785.1. Classification (NCBI taxonomy): domain Eukaryota; kingdom Metazoa; phylum Chordata; class Actinopteri; order Syngnathiformes; family Syngnathidae; genus Entelurus; species Entelurus aequoreus. The sequence goes on along the minus strand of NC_084742.1, from coordinate 34,957,798 downwards.
CTTCACTTTTCTTATAATAAAGATGACTTTGGAAATTTAGTGTATGTGTGTACGTGGGAAGTGTCATCAAACTTGACAGCGAGGTAACTTCTTGTTTGCCTGAGATGCCTTTAGGGCGTCTGTGGAGTGTGTGTTTTTCCCCTAATCCAGTGCAGTGCCTATAGTGTGTGTAACCCTCCAGTGAATCATGTACCTGCGTGGTTGTGTTGTGCCTCGTCTACATAGAGCCTAGACGAGGCGCTCTTATGTAATACGTTTTCTTTATGTGGGGCAATGTGACCATCCAGCTTATTTTTTAAGGATTCAGAAGCACGTGTCTGCATTTTGTTACCAATGGTATTGTCCGTGTGCGCTTGAATGCACCATGTAAGGTGCCACATGTGAATGAAGTAGCGTAAAAGGCCCGTTTGTTTGCATCGCCCTCTTGTCCGACTTCCTGTTTTGTTGTGTAGTATGTAAACTGCAGTGAATGAGCCACACACGAAGTTGCTAAGCACCGGCGCACTGCCCTCCAGCTGACGGGTTAACCAAACGCACACTTTCAGCTCCTCTGCCTTTTCCTGTCAGAAACAAAACCAGACGCTGCCTTACCTTTTGTATGATTATACAGTGTGTTATTGTGCACGCTTGATGACATCCGCTTCCTTTTCTTGCATGTGGAGCACATCCAAGGTCGGTTTTATTGAAGGGAGATTGTGTTCTACAATTTTTTTGCTGCCCGCGCTTACAATCATAGTTAATCTTCAAGTAAAGGGCTTGTGCCCATAGGTCACGGAGCAACGCTTTGATAAAAAAGCTGGCTTTGTTGCACGTCTAAAAATAAAGCAAACTATTCGTCAGTGTAGGACTGCAGCAATCGTTTATTTTAGCAATCTAAACTTTTGTTCGATTAATCGTGTAATCTGATAAAGCGCTTTATAGCAGGGGTATCAAACATACGGCCCGAGGGCCGGATCAGGCCCACGAACAGGTTTTATCCTGCCCGCGGGATGAGTTTGCTAAGTATAAAAATGTACCTGAAATTTTTTAATCAAAGAAAAAGCTACATATGTACAAAATAAACCACATGATGTTAGTTCATAAACCGAGAAACTACATAAATAACATCCTGTAATTTGATTTTGATATAATTTTTTTATCTTGATAGATTGAAAATTAACACCAATGAGTTGACTGATGAACATTATCACATAATTTATTCAGAACATATAAATAACGACAAATAAAGATAGAATACTATTAACCGCAACATGTAAGTGTAAAAAAAAAAAAACTTACAACATTATGATTTGTACATTTTCAGAATGTGCTTGTTCTACTTTTAAACTAAGAAAACAATCTGAAGTTGTCTTTATTTTTATGTTACCGTGCCGTGATTTTACCAGTCCGGCCCACTTGGGAGTAGATTTTTCTCCATGTGGCCCTTGATCTATAATGAGTTTGACACCCCTGCTTTATAGCGCGGTTTCGTGTTTTATGAAAACATTTTAATATAAACACTTTTCTTCTTGACATAACATTCATTCTTTTTTTTCTAATAAATGATCATCAACATTGAAATTGCACTTTTCCCATTTAACATTCACATTGAGGAAAATAAAATAAAAAATGTTTTATACTGTACGCTGTTTAAAATGGCAGCCACACACCACTGCTCTCTTGTGCGCTCTATTGCAGTGTCCGTGCAGAAACTATGTCTGTATATTTCAGGGGTGTCAAACTTACGGCCAGGTTTTATCCGGCCCGCGGGATGAGTTAGCCAAGTATAAAAATGAGCCGAAATTTTGGAATGAAAGAAATTGCTGTTGTAAATGTGTCCACTGGATGTCGCAATAGCAATTCTTTGTATCTTTGTAGATGATGCTACATATGTACAAAAATAAACCACAGAATATTAATGCACCAGTCGAGGAAAATTAGCAAACTACATAAATAACATCCTGTAATTTGATTTTTATATTATTTTTTTATCTTGATAGATTGAAAATTAACACCAATGAGTTGACTGATGAACATCATCACATAATCTATTCAGAAAATATAAATAACGACAAATAAAGATAGAATACTATTAACCGCAACATGTAAGTGTAAAAAAAAAAACAACATTATGATTTGTACAATTTCAGAATGTGCTTGTTCTATTTTTACACAAAGAAAACAATCTGAAGTTGTCTTTTTGCCTGTTGTCTGTTGATCAAGTTTTTGTTTGGCCATGTGCTGTTTGTTTTTAGACTCTTTTTAGTTCCTGGTTGTGCACTCTTGCTTGTTTTGTTTCCATGACTACTCATTAGTTTCACCTGTCTCACGTTTTGCACTCGCGCACCTGTCACTAATCATGTCGGTTTTATTTAAGCTTCCAGTTGCCAGGCAGTCTGTCTGGCGACATCACTCTCTACACACCCTTGTTATTTATGCTGATGATCCATGCTGCTCTTTTCCATGCTCGTTTCTTGTCACAGTAAGTGTTTTTGTTTTTTTGTCCATAGTTCTGCCTTTGTGCTAGTTTTTGTTTTCATAGCCAAGTTTTGTACCGCCGCTGAGCACCTTTTGTTTATACCCTTTTTGGAGATTTTGAGTTAAAATTAAAAGATGTCATTACCTTCACGTCGTGTCCGGTCCAGTCGCTTTGCACCACGGGAAAACAAACCACACCATAGTCCTAGTCTTGACAATTTTTAAGTTATCGTGCCGTGATTTTACCAGTCCGGCCCACTTGGGAGTACATTTTACTCCATGTGGCCCCTGGGCACTCCATGCCGTCTGGATTTGGTCAATTATTTTTAGTTATACTCATGAAACGATTATTCGAAGCAACAGAATATAAATAGAAGCTATTTTCTGATCAATTAATCGATTAATGCAGACATTGTCAGTCGGCGACAAACCTGTTTTTTTTTTGTTTTTTTTTGTTTTTCTTCAGCAACCTAGCGTGATGTTGCTAGTGTGACTGTGATGTTAGCATTGTGTGTCTCACATAGCTATGCTTGCGTTGCTAATGTTTGTGTCCTCCCTTTCTACTCCACAATGGTACGTTGGTCCAATATACAGTGTTGGGAATGCTATTTAGAAAATGTAGTCAGCTATGTTACATTAAGTGTAGCTTCACTACACTGAAGCTATTCACCAGAGTAATATAGCAAGCTAAGCTACAATGAAAGGAATACAAGTAGTTTAAATACATCAAAGCTCGATAGTAGCATAAACTAAAGTTGAGATGGAGATGGACTCTTTAATATGAGGGGCCGTTAGGGACATTATTCAAAATTACCTCTTACATACACTACTGAAATGCTCTCACATAAACAACTGAAATCTTTTTCTTTTATACACACTACTGAAACACTCTTATAAACACTACTGAAATGCTCTTACATACACTACTGAAATGCTCTCATATAAACAACTGAAATGTTTTTCTCTCACACACACTACTGAAACACTCTTATAAACACTACTGAAATGCTCTTACATACACTACTGAAACACTCTTATAAACACTACTGAAACACTCTTATAAACACTACTGAAACACTCTTATAAACACTACTGAAACACTCTTATAAACACTACTGAAACATTCTTATAAACACTACTGAAACACTCTTATAAACACTACTGAAACACTCTTATAAACACTACTGAAATGCTATTACATACACTACTGAAACACTTGTAAACACTACTGAAACACTCTTATAAACACTACTGAAACATTCTTACATACACTACTGAAACACTCTTATAAACACTGCTGAAATGCTCTTATAAACACTACTGAAATGCTCTTATAAACACTACTGAAATGCTCTTATAAACACTACTGAAACATTCTTACATACACTACTGAAACATTCTTACATACACTACTGAAACACTCTTATAAACACTACTGAAATGCTCTTACATACACTACTGAAACACTCTTATAAACACTACTGAAACACTCTTATAAACACTACTGAAACATTCTTACATACACTACTGAAACATTCTTACATACACTACTGAAACACTCTTATAAACACTACTGAAAAGTTTTTGTCTCACACACACACACACAACCTGGAATTATTTTTCACTAGTATGTATAAAGGGATTTCACCTGTGTGTGTGTGTGTGCTTTTTACACATGTGTGTGAGGGACAACAATTTCAGTAGTATGTGTGCAAAGATTTCAGTTATGTGTATGAGCGCATCTTACCATTGTGTATACGAGCATTTTACCACTACGTGTAAGAGCATCTTACTAGTGTGTGTGAGCGATGTTGCATTCCGGTTCCGGTATAATCCCCGCCCCTTTTCAGACAAGTTTATTTTTATTTTTTTTAAAGCCAAGTTGTGGACAAAATGTCTGCCGACAAGCAGCTTAACCGAGGCGGGAGCTCCACTTCATAATTTGAGAGCTTCAGCGGAGAATATAAGAACACTTTCAATGCAACAAGGGTCGGACTGCCACCGTGGGTCTCCCCCGCAGGAAGCGGCACCTGAGCGGCCACACAGCGGTGCATTTCTCCTCCCGACAGCCAAGCAGCCTGGAGCACTCGTTCCATTGCGAGGTTGCACCACACACATGCAACGTTTCAGTTCATGGACATCGGGGCAAAAGGAGGAAAACGTAATTAGACATTATTTATTTCTAAATGATTGTTGAATCACACGAAATGTAAGACAACATGGCATTGTAGTGAGCTACAATAGTAACATGTCCAAATGTGAGTCACGTCGTGTTACGTCAGTAGCTGATCAAATACTAATGATAATGGATTACATTTATTTAGCGCTTATCATCGACTAGATAAGGGGTCCCCAAACTACGGCCGGTTACGGCCCGCCAAAGTCCAACATCCGGCCCGCTGGAAAAAAAATATTTTTTGTATTATTATTTTCAATCTGTCTTTTCTAATTAATTTTTTGGTGTCCCCGAGCCGCTCAGGCAAATCATATTGTCTAAAAATGCATTTCCCTGTATGACTTATATTGTCTTAACTGTTTTCATGTGATCTGATTGTTACATTCTTATTTCAGAGTCACCACACAGCTGCATGACCATTTCAACAAAGACGGAATAAACAACCTCTGGATTCATGGAACTTCTCTGCACACAAATATATTCATTGGAATATTCAATAAATTTCACATAGAAACATTGTGAATATTATTTTCAACAGTGTGTTGAAAACAACCTTTTTTTTGGCTCAGAAAGGTTCCTTATGTCTCATTATTCATATACTTTCAATACTTGTCGGTGTGTAATTCCAGACATAGATGTAAACATTAATGAGACAACAATGAACATTTTTCAACAAGTGAACCCACTTGAAAATGATGGCAACTATGGAATAGACATTTTCACTTCAATTCTGCACTTTATTCAGTGAACATGGGAATTATAAGGTTTGTTAAAATCTTTTCTTCACTTGTGCAGTGTATTCTGCGAATTAACATTTTGTTAAACATTTTGTAAAAAATAAATAAATAAGGAACCTGTTATACAGACCTGTATGAAGTTGCCCACTTTATTATTGCAAATATCAGAATAACACCGCAATACGTTTGTGCTGTGAACATTTATGTTTCTACGGTTGAGGTTTTTAAGTTATTTTATGTTCTGACTAGTAAAGTCATCCAGCCCCCACCACCACACACACTTTGTCAAAATCTCCCCAAACTTGTCCCAAACGCTTGTGATACACAATTTTTTTGTCTTATGATTATTGTATTTAGGTTAGGGGCTAAGTGTAAATATTAACACATTAACTTAAACTATAATTTTAGACAAACAATATCTATTGTCTGACTACAAGAAGCATTGAAAAGTATATAAATAATAAGGCATAGGGAACCTTTTTTGAGCAAAAAAGAAAAAAGGATATTTAATATGTTTATGAGAAATTTATTGAATATTCCAATGAATATATTTGTGTGCAGAGAAGTTCCATGAATCCAGAGGTTGTTTATTCCGTCTTTGTTGAAATGGTCCTGCAGCTGTGTGGTGACTCTGATATAAGAATGTAACAATCAGATCACATGAAAACAGTTAAGACAATATAAGTCATACAGGGAAATGCATTTTTAGACAATATGATTTGCCTGAGCGGCTAGGGGACACCAAAAATAATAATACAAAAAAAAATGTTTTTCCAGCGGGCCGGATGTTGGACTTTGGCGGGCCGTAACCGGCCCGTGTGCCATTAGTTTGGGGACCCCTTATCTAGTCGATGATAAGCGCTAAATAAATGCAATCCATTATCATTAGTATTTGATCAGCTACTGACGTAACACGACGTGACTCACATTTGGACATGTTACTATTATTATTATTAGCCTTTATTTAACCAGGTAAAATCCCATTGAGATCAAAGATCTCTTTTCCAAGGGAGACCTGGCCAAGAGGGCAGCAGCAAGGTTACATTAAAAACAGTAAACAAATACATAAAACATCACATTTACGACATTAAAACTTGCTCACATAACACATGTGCATACAGACAAGGTAGACTGCAGTCCTTTCACAGAAGCTTTAAACTCATTCAACGTAACAAGGGTTTGAAGTTTAATATTCGATTGTAGGTTATTCCAAGCCTTCGTTGCTGAAAACCTAAATGCTTTCTTGCCCAGTTCAGTTCTTACTTTGGGGACGACAAATTGCAGAACATTCATTGAACGAAGATTGTGACTTCCTTGTTTCTTTGTTAAAAGACAAGACAGATAAGATGGAGTGATACCCAGAATGGTTTTGTAGATGAAAACATACCAATGATTGAGGCGTCGAGCACATAAAGATGTCCAGTTAACCATTGAGTATAATACGCAATGGTGAGTAAGGGGAGCGCAGTTGGTGATAAATCTCAGTGCACCGTGGTACACACTATCCAGCTTGTGGAGACAACCAGCAGTAGCATTCATGTACAACACATCTCCATAGTCAATAACAGGTAAGAAGGTTGTTTCCACCAATTTCTGTTTCACAGTAAAAGAAAAGCAAGACTTGTTTCTATAATAAAATCCCAGTAAAAGTTTCAGTTTTTTTACAACATACTGAATGTGCTCCTTAAAACTCAAGTGGTCATCAATTAAAAATCCTAAATATTTAAAAGCACATACTAACATAATGTGTTGCCCATTTCTTGTTAAAATGTTCTCACACAGTGCTGATCTTACAGTTTTTGATGTGGTAAAGAACATACACTTTGTTTTCTCTGCATTTAAAACCAGTTGAAGATAGCAACGTTGTTCTTGTACTCTGTCAAATGCATGTTGTAGATATTTAAAGGCCTCAGCAGGAGTGGGTGCTGTACAGTATATGACAGTATCATCAGCATAGAAATGGAAAGTTGAGTTCGGAATATTCTGTCCAAGATTATTTATGTAAATAGTGAATAATAATGGGCCCAACACAGAACCTTGAGGGACACCCTTTTTCACTTGCAGTACGTCCGAGGAGGAACCTTCTATCTGAACAGCCTGAGTTCTACTTGTGAGGTAATTTGCAAACCATCCAACTGCTTGCTGAGAAAAACCAATAGCTGAAAGACGTTTGATTAAAATGACATGATCAACAGTATCAAATGCCTTTGAAAAGTCAATAAAGAGGGACAGACAGCACTGCTTCTTGTCAAAAGCTTCAGTTTCAGCTTTACTATTGTAGCTCACTACAATGCCATGTTGTCTTACATTTCGTGTGATTCAACAATCATTTACAAATAAATAATGTCTAATTACCTTTTCCTCCTTTTGCCCCGATGTCCATGAACTGAAACGTTGCATGTGTGTGGTGCAACCTCGCAATGGAACGAGTGCTCCAGGCTGCTTGGCTGTCGGGAGGAGAAATGCACCGCTGTGTGGCCGCTCAGGTGCCGCTTCCTGCGGGGGAGACCCACGGTGGCAGTCCGACCCTTGTTGCATTGAAAGGGTTCTTATATTCTCCGCTGAAGCCGTCAAATTATGAAGTGGAGCTCCAGCCTCGGTTAAGCTACTTGTCGGCAGACATTTTGTCCACAACTTGGCTTTAAAAAAAATAAAAATAAACTTGTCTGAAAAGGGGCGGGGATTATACCGGAACCGGAATGCAACATCGCTCACACACACTAGTAAGATGCTCTTACACATAGTGGTAAAATGCTCGTATACACAATGGTAAGATGCGCTCATACACATAACTGAAATCTTTGCACACATACTACTGAAATTGTTGTCTCTCACACACACGTGTAAAAAGCACACACACACACAGGTGAAATCCCTTTATACATACTAGTGAAAAATAATTCCAGGTTGTGTGTGTGTGTGTGAGACAAAAACATTTCAGTAGTGTTTATAAGAGTGTTTCAGTAGTGTATGTAAGAATGTTTCAGTAGTGTTTATAAGAGCGTTTCAGTAGTGTTTATAAGAGTGTTTCAGTAGTGTTTATAAGAGTGTTTCAGTAGTGTATGTAAGAATGTTTCAGTAGTGTTTATAAGAGTGTTTCAGTAGTGTTTATAAGAGTGTTTCAGTAGTGTATGTAAGAGCATTTCAGTAGTGTTTATAAGAGTGTTTCAGTAGGGTGTGTGAGAGAAAAACATTTCAGTTGTTTAAATGAGAGCATTTCAGTAGTGTATGTAAGAGCATTTCAGTAGTGTTTATAAGAGTGTTTCAGTAGTGTGTATAAAAGAAAAAGATTTCAGTTGTTTATGTGAGAGCATTTCAGTAGTGTATGTAAGAAGTCATTCTGAATAATGTCCCTAACGGCCCCTCATACTTTAAACCCTCATTTTATCCGCACGCGCAGCCCCTCCCCTCCTCGTCCTCATCCTCCCAGAGGCACTGGGATATTTTTATCCTCGGCGAAGCCGAAACGTTAATGAAGCGTCGACCTCACGTTTAGTGTGACACACGCTGACATTTGCGTTTTGCTGTGCGTGTTATGTGGTCTTACGCTGAACATGTCCTCAGCCGGATGGAGGCTGCTCGCCCAGGTATGACCATTGAGCTCTTCCATCACTTGGTCCCCTTTGTCGGTTAGCGTTTACTGCTAATGTGAATGACCTGCACCCTGCGTTGATTGCATTAACATGAATTACCAGGTGCACTCACTGCTTCCTAAATTGCCTGGTTGCTTCATTGCTTTCTTGTGTTCTTTACTCATTTGGGGACGGCGTGGCGAAGTTGGGAGAGTGGTCATGCCAGCAATCTGAGGGTTACTGGTTCAATCCCCACCTTCTACCATCCTAGTCACGTCCGTTGTGTCCTTGAGCAAGACACTTCACCCTTGCTCCTGATGGATCCTGGTTAGCACCTTGCATGGCAGCCCCCACCATCAGTGTGTGAATGGCTGAATGTGGAAATAGTGTCAAAGTGCTTTGAGTTCCTATAAAAAAAAAAAGGTACAAAAGCGCTATACAAGTACAACCCATTTACCATTTGTGTACAGCTCTGGTAATGGGTACATTCGAACCCACCTGCACAAATGTACTTCAAAATGTAACAATCAAAATCAAATGTTTACTAGGGCATGCATATATAATATGCATTAGTTTGACCATTTAAAATCAACGATAATAAAAAGGAGATGCTTGGAAATAGCATAAAAATGCCCCAAAAACTTGGAAAAACGCAATTCATAGCGTTACTTTTTGGTGTAACCATCATGAGCGTTCTGTTCAGGTATATTTCTTTTATATTTTGATAAATCATCATATTTATGTATTACTAAATTTAAATAGATATTGATCAATCTTTAAGCTGTGTGTATTTGATTTCAGTTTGCTTTTGACATCTTATTTAGAATTGTAGTTGAAACTTTTACAACCTTGTGTTGCGCTCATGATGGCGTAACCAAACTAGATTTCATTTAATGATCTTATTTTTAATATTTATTCCCTTTTTTACATTTGGTATATTTAAATATTCATTTATAAACATTGAATACATTTCAAATATCAATAAAAGGCAATTGCCTTCATCTTATAGGGTAATGTTTAGTTACACCAAGTCATGAGCGTAACACTAAGCTTCATCACTTTGACTTATAATATCTCTAATTCTGGTGGTGTTTTATGCTTTTTTCTTTTTGGAACATGTACTATACATATAATACAATAAAGTCCTATATAAAATTATGTTTCTAGCAATACTTTAATTTTGCCTTTGAAAGTAACACTCCAATGTCCATTAGTGGAGCTGTTCACATTTCAATTACCTGTGGTCCCTAAAGCTGTTCGTCTTAGCTAGCCAGTACACCGGCAGTGTTCTGTTGATGTAATATTAACGACAAGTCAACTTTTTGACCATTTTCTTCTCACATGACTTGAGTCCCCGTCGTCTTCCAGCGTCAGTGTGGCCCGCTCATCAGGTGCTGAAGGTCACTGGCTAGCTTGCAATGTAGCTTAGCCGCATGAAGGATTTCAGTAGATTAATGAATTAGGGCTGATGGCGGTTGCGTGACTGCTTGCTGTCTTTGTCTGGCGTGGCCAGACTCCTGTCGCTGGGAGGTCATCCAGACGGGACTAAAAACACCGCGGTCACGCTGCTGGCCAATGTGGCCCAAATCGGAGTCTAATTTTTTCGAGCTGACTGTTTACACTGCAAGAAAAATGTGTTTTTTATCACTCCAGTAAAAGTGCGCACTGGCCCCAATGTGGCCCCAACGTGGCATCAACATCACTCGCATGCGCATTTTGATAAAGTAAAAAAAAATGCAATTAAATTAAATTTTAAAAAAAAAGAAAAAAGGATCAATTTAAAACAAAAGAAGTTGACCGGATTCCGTAAATGAACAAGGAAGTTGCTACTACTACTACTACTGTTATAAATTCCCTTGGTCAGTGATGAAGATAGAAGATAAAGATCCCTATTTAATATGTTAATTGTTGAACATAATTTATTATATTATTGTTGACGTAAACAAGCTAATAATTTAGTCATGCACCTTTAAGTTGAGTCTGTTTGAGTCAGGCAGTTTACCGGGCAGCTATGTTTACTTTCCGGGGTCCTTGAGTCAGTGTTGTTGAACAATGTGTATGTGAGAGTGTACTTAGCTGCTGCTGCTAAAAAGTTACACATAAAGAAGAAGTTGAAACGTAAAAACAGTGTCCTTATTCCCTAACCAGAGTACGCTCACGAGTGAAGAGTCCCAGCACAACAACAACATCAGTTTATCCACATGGTTCTTTAATACCTACTTTGCCACAACTTAAATATTAGTGTTTAAAGTAGTATAATGTTTGAATGGATATTAGGGTTGTACGGTATACCGGTATTAGTATAGTACCGCGATACTAATGAATCTTAGTCGGTACTAAACCGCTTCTGAAAAGTACCGGTCCGCCACACCCCCCGCCAAAATAAATAAACAAATAAAAGTATGTTTCTTACAAGTATCATCCCTGCAGGACGAGGAATAGCTAAACATGCTTCACTACACACCGTAGCTCACCGGTGTCAAAATGTAAACAAACGCCATTGGTGAATCTACACCTGTCATCCACTGTAATGATACCAAGTACAGTAGTGTATTTAGTCGATACTACTATGATGATCTTCTTTCGTTTTTTTAAAATGTATATTATGGTTATAAACTCAGGAAATATGTCCCTGGACACATGAGGACTTTGAATATGACCAATGTATAATCCTGTAACAACTTGGTATCGGATTGATACCCAAATGTGTGGGATCATCCAAAACTAATGTAAAGTATCAAACAACAGAAGAATGAGTGATTATTGCATTTTAACAGAAGTGTAGATAGAACATGTTAAAAGAGAAAGTAAGCAGATATTAACAGTAAACGAACAAGTAGATTAATAATTAATTTTCTACCACTTGTCCTTAATAATGTTGACAAAATAATAGAATGGAAAATGACACAATATGTTACTGTATACGTCAGCAGACTAAAAAGTTAAAGTTAAAGTACCAATGATTGTCACACACTAGGTGTGGGGAAATTTGTCCTCTGCATTTGACCCATCCCCTTGTTCACCCCCTGGGAGGTGAGGGGAGGAGTGGGCAGCAGCAGTGTCACGCCCGGGAATCATTTTTGGTGATTTAACCCCCAATTCCAACCCTTGATGCTGAGTGTCAAGCAGGGAGGTAATGGGTCTCATTTTTATCGTCTTTGGTATGACTCGGCCGGGGTTTGAACTCACAACCTACCGATCTCAGGGCGGACACTCTAACCACTAGGCCACTGAGAGAATTAGGAGCCTTTGTTTGCTTACTTACTAATAAAAGACAAGTTGTCTTGTATGTTCACTAATTTATTTAAGGACAAACTTGCAATAAGAAACATATGTTTAATGTACCGTAAGATTTTTTGTTAAAATAAAGGCAATAATGCAATTTTTTGTGGTCCCCTTTTTTTAGAAAAGTACCAAAAAGTACCGAAAAATATTGAAATAATTTTGGTACCAGTACCGGTACCAAAATATTGGTATCAGGACAACACTAATGGATATATATAGTGTAATATATTTAGGTGAGTTCTAATTTTTTTATGGCTGTTAATTAGAGGAGACACGGACATGAGCGCGGATCTACGGGAGCTTACGCAATGTACCGTATTTTCCGGATCATAGGGCACACCGGATTATAAGGTACACTGCCGATGAGTGGGTCTATTCAGGTCTATACTCATACAAAAGGCGCACCGGATTATAGGGTGCATTAAAAGGGTCATATTGTGGTCTACATAACATGTAATGGTGGTTCTTTGGTCAAAATGCATAGATTATGTTTTACAGATCATCTTCAAGTCGCTTTCTGACAGTCGCTTTAGGATGCGCCGTTTTGTGGGCGGTCTTATTTACGTGGCTCACCTTCGACCGTGTCTTCTCCCCGTCATCTTTGTTGTAGCGGTGTAGCGTGGAAGGATGGGAGATGAAGAAGTGTCAAAAGAAGGAGCTGTTTTAATGACATTCAGACTTTACTTAAATCAATAACGGAGTAGCATCTCCTCATCCGTGGCTCACTAGTGCAACAACAACAAGGCCGGAAATGTGTCCCGTGAAAAACCATCCAACCGGAACTCTCTAATAACTAAAGTTCCGTGGGTGAATTATGTAAACCCACTACACCGGTAGTTTTTAGCGCTTCCATAGCGGGTCGACTGACAGATATAGGTTGTAACTTTACACTACTTTATATTAGAAATTGAAACAGCGGAGGATGAATTCCCCGTAACAGGAAGATAGTGAAAAAGAAGAAGCTTATCGACAACGGCGTCGCCACGGACTACAAAGGCGGACCCGCGCATATTTTCAGGACTTATGCAGATCCCAAATACACATCAGCAGGTACCAGAAGGTAAGAAAAGTTGGTTTTGCATAATATTGCGAAACAAAACGCCCGATAAAATGTCTGCTAATAGGTGCCATTTTGCGGTCCTTATACACACAACATACTAATACTAGTATGTTGAAGAGTACGTAACACGCCGACAATCCATCAAGTGGTGCGGCTTAATAGCTTTTTGAGCGCCGTGAGTAATGTTCTATATTCTCAATGGAACATGTAAAGTTTTGTTGTTGTTTACTGGTGTCATATAGCAGTCTACACATATTTGTTATGTGTGACTGCCATCTACTGGTTACATGTATCATCACACCATATACCAAATAAAATAGCTTCGAGGTCGGTAAGCACAACCAAAATGATTCCGTACATTAGGCACACCGGGTTATAAGGCGCACTGTCGATTTTTTAGAAAAATGAAGGATTTTAAGTGCACTTTATAATCCGAAAAACACTGTACGTAACATGTAAGCAAATACGCCACAGCGTAGATATCTTTTCCGGCCCTTCAACAACAACTATTTCTTCAGAATCAAAGTATATAAATATCTTCATACATTACATATAGCCCATAATTTGCGCACTATCGACTAATAATGCACTGAAAATTCGGCCACCGAAAAAATACTTACCGGGTGTTGTGATGACGTTTCCACTTCCGCTGGCGGCTCACGTCTTTTTCTGCGCACACAACTGACGTAGCTCGACCAAATATAACGTAAAAGCCGCAATCCGGTCGCATTCAGGTTGCATTTCCGTTTAGACTGCATTCACATTTGAAAAGATCAGATTCCAATCGGAATCGGACTGCCTCTTGATGTGGCCCAAATCTGATGCCAAAAGATCAGATTTGAAGCACTTTGGAGGATTCAAACTGGTAAAAATGTTTTGATCGGTGTCACTTAAGGGCAGAAAAATCATATTTGGTGTGCAGTGTAAACAGGGCCAACGAGACTTTGGTGATCAGTGTCTCTTGGTGTGCTGACAATCCAAGATGGATGGTGTTTGCATCCTGGATCAGGGATACAAGAATAGAAGTGATGCTGATGCATGCACAAGCACATCAATGAGGATGAGCTTTTTGCGCCTGAGGGGAGGAAAATGTTAAACAAAGCCGACCGAATTAGCTCCACTCTTAAATTCTGCTGCTATCTTCCTCTTCCTAAATGCCATCCAGGAAGTGTATCGTGTTGGCAGGAAGTGTTCCAGCGGGTTTCAGTGCTCAACTGTTGCAGTCTAGAACCTTCTCTTTGTTTTTTCCTCCGCTTTTCTCTCGCCCTCCCACTGCCTGGCTGACCCTTGCCCTCTGGCTTCACACAAGCTTGCGCCAACAAATATGTTTGCTATCTGCATGCAGGACGCATCCATGAGGCGCCCACAGAGTGTGTTTGTGTGCGTGTGTGTGTATGACTTCCCCCCACCCCACACACACTCCCTGCAGACGCTGTGTGCAGTAGCTCGAAATTAAATGGGAGAAACATATGTGAACGGATTTAAAAACAGCATACACACTGTAGGCGGTTGTGCACATCCTGCACTTCAACTTCTAATGTGCTCCAGTGCGCCCTCCAGAGGCTATATCATCCCGGCTCAAACAGGCTTGTAGGGATGATATAGCTTCTGTGTTTTTTCTGACCTCACATATATTCCACTCTACCCGGGTATTGAGCACTGTATAACGGATAAACCACAGAAACCTTGACTATATTATTAGGTATAAATAATTAAAAGCATTCATTGAGGTAGAATGATCACCTTATATTATCTAACATCTTTGAAAATCAGCATGATTTTGAAACAGTCCACTTTTTTTTTATTATATGGTGCTGGGATACCCATGATTTCAGCCTTTCAAAGCTTCTCTTAGACCAGTCTTTTTTGACCTCGGTATTTGTCAAATCCTAGTTTTGGCCCTGAACAGCACTATTTGGAGACACACAATTTTTGGACAAGTGCATGGACAAACACAGCTCATTTGCATTAAAGCTACAGACACAAAAAACGGCGTGTTCCCAGCTTCCTAAAAACACTTTAAACTGTCCACAGTAAAGCGTCAAGACGAGATTTTGGACAACACGCGCCAAACACAATATTATGGCACCTCTGAAAGTCTAAAAAAAAATACAATATGGGGCCTTTAACAAACCCTAACTCCAAGGCCATTTTAGCAATAACAATAATGGAGAAAAGGATAAAAATACAACTTTAAAACTGTATGCATTTGTGCGGTGGTGTGCCGTCAGGGCCAGCCAGGCCTTCTCTGCTGGCCTAACATAACCAGGAATTATGATCATAATTAAAGGCCAAATTATTTGTTATTTACTTTCCCTAAATATCTAAAAGTATTCATATTCTCTTCATGTCATATTATGCTCGTTCCAGTGCTGTTGTTTTTAGTTTTAGTTTGTATCCAATCAGAATTCAGCGAGCTTATGTTGCCATGTTGTACCAAATCTGCCCGAGGCCTTCAGAATCAACAATGCAGGCGTCTGTGCACTGTAAGTGAACGGGGACATACAGTTGATAGACAGTTGCGATAGCCAATCATATCACGCGTTGTTGTCAGTAAGGCATACTTGCCAACCCTCCCGGTTTTACCGGGGACTCCCGGTATTCAGTGCCTCTCCCGATAACCTCCCGGCAGAAATTTTCTCCCGACAAACTCCCGGTATTCAGCGGGAGCTGGAGGCCACGCCCCCTCCAGATCAATGCGGACCTGAGTGGGGACAGCCTGTTCTCACGTCCGCTTTCCCACAATATAAACAGCTTGCCTGCCCAATGACGTCATAACATCTACGGCTTTTAGAGAGTAGAGTGCACAACTGCGCACACAACAAGGAGATGAAGCAGAAGAACGAGGAAGTTACAGATATGGCGACGCCGTCGACGAGCAAGATGAAGAAATACGCTTGCAAGTTCCAAAACGAATGGAAACAAGAATTTCAGTTCATCCAGGACAGTTCGAAGGGGAAGGAGTATGTTTCCTGTACATTTTGTAGAACAGACTTCTCCATTGAACACGGTGGCCGAAATGATATACTCAGTCATGAACGGAGAAGTTAAACAGGACAATACTGCCATCTACTGGATAGCCTCCGGAACACTGAAATTCAAGAATTTTTTTTATTTATATGTATAATAATATATATATATATATATATATATATATATATATATATATATATATATATATATATATATATATATATATATATATATATATATATAGCTAGAATTCACTGAAATTCAAGTATTTCATTCATATATATATATATATATGTGTGTGTGTGTGTGTATATATAAATATATATATATATATATATATATATATATATATATATATATATATGTGTGTGTGTGTATATATAAATATATATATATATATATATATATATATATATATATATATATATATATATATATATATATATATATATATATATATATGAAATACTTGAGTTGGTGAATTCTAGCTGTAAATATACTCCCCTATTAACCACGCCATTAACCCCCCCACCCCCCCACCCCCCCAAACCCCCACCCCCCCACCCCCACCTCCCTGTATCGGAGGTCTCAAAGTTGGCAAGTATGCAGTAAGGCCTTCTAGATGGCCTCACGTTGAACGTGACATTTACGCGTCCTGTGATTGGATACTCATTGGGACCGTTAGCGGATGAATCTGAGGACAAACAGTTGAGAGACAGTTGCGATAGCCAATCAGATTGCAAGTTGTTGACAGTAGCAGTAGATGTTCTGTTACAACTAAAATTTGTAAACTCTTGTTGTTAAAGTGTGTCATGCTTGTCATTTAATTAACATTGTTACATGTGTATTTGTCGCCATCATGTGGTCAGGGCAGTTTATATATCTTTGAGAAGTGTGTACTTTGAATCAAACTTTATTGACCGGAAGTTCCATTATCCAAGCAGAGAAATTTACGGTATATATTTTAATTGCCGATGCGTTTTAATTGATTTTTAAATGCACCAGAAAATAACCCGTTTTGTATACTGTTGATGTGATCAATGGCCAGTGGTGCGTAAATTAAAGTACCAATGATTGTCACACACACACTAGATGTGGTGAAATTTGTCCTCTGCATTTGACCCATCCCCTTGGGGAGCAGTGGGCAGCAGCGGCGCCGCGCCCGGGAATCATTTTGGTGATTTAACCCCCAACTCCAACCCTTGATGCTGAGTGCCAAGCAGGGAGGGAAACGGGTCCCATTTTTATAGTCTTTGGTAAATGTGTTCCTGTATAGTATTTCTCCTGCAATGATCATGTGGTGACATCAATTATGGTATTTTGAGAGGTAATCATTGAAGTCGGAGATCACTGAAGGCCTAGGTGGGAAACACACAGCCCGCCACTGTATTTGTGGCCCAGAAAGAGACAGGGGTCTATTTTGTTGCCATGGTGATGCCCACTTCCTACGTTCATGTTGATGGGACAATGACTGGAGATGAGTGTGTGCCCTCAAAAAGCTTTTTAATCCTCATTTTCTAATCCTAACCTCACCTATCTCTCTGTCTCTCTGTCTCTCTATCTCTCTCTTTCTCTATCTCTCTCTCTCTCTCTCTCTCTCTCTCATTCATATATATATATATATTCATATATATATGTATATATACATATATATTCATATATCTCAGTCAGTATATAAATAATATATATATATATATATATATATATATATATATATATATATATATATATATATATATATATATATATATATATATATATATATATATATATATATATATATATATATATATATATATATATATATATATATTCATATATCTCAGTCAGTATATAAATAATATGATAATAGAAAATGGATGGATATACAAATGTATTGTCAACACAGGTCCGTCAAAGGAGCAAAAAAGCCATTTTTCATGGCACAGATGTGTGCAACTCTAGCTTCCTCCACCATGAGAAGTGGGCCATTGGCCTACATTCTCCTACACAGATTAGTGCTTCCTCCTTTCCTCGCTTTCTGCCGCCTTTTGAGCTGATAGGCGCTGGCAGCCCTTGTCGCCTCATTGGACGACGTGGTGGACCTCTGCGTCTAATAATCCCTTTCACCTGTCCCACTCTTCACCGTGCAATGGCCGTATTGACCTTTTGGCTGTCCTATAGTTGCCCCTGGTGAGGAAGAAGGTGTTGTCATAACAAAGAGTGTTAAAGAGGAAGCGTTGTGATGGTAACCTCAGACATAATAATATAATGTTGGCGCGAGTTGGACTGGTAGAGCGCAGGACGCCGGGCTTGTGCACACAGCAGATGGCAGCATTAAATGAATGTGCCTTTGCCAAATGTAACATCTGCTCTAAAAAAGTTATTTATTTGCTTCAGTTTAAGCTAGCTTTGACCTCAGATGAGTATGTCACTCAGATCCTTAATGGCTGCCACGGCAATGCATGTGATCAGAGACAAAAATAGCATCCTGTCAGATTGCCAAATTACAAAAGACGCTGTTGTCTCTTTCTTCCCTCCATCAGAAAATGTTTTTTTTTTTTAGCTGTGATTCAATTGCCATGGTGACAACTGAAGCCTGATATCCACGCACAGCCCAGTGCGGTGTGGGCTTTTATTCTGAAAGGGGTGGGAACTCTGCCCTGACTGTCGCTAGGTAACAGTCTCCGGGGCCTCAAAGCAATGCCAGGCCTGGTCTCCATGGTAACTAACGCCAGTGTGAATGGACTTGTTGGTCATCAGTGTTGGAATTGAAGTAGAGTACTTATTGTTGTTTATTTTTGAATAAAATAAAATGTTGAAAAATTTTAAATTATAATTGTGTCCAATTAAGTTGAATATCATGTGAAAGCATAAGATGGGACAACGAGAAAAGCACTCGGAGAATGCAGACCTCTGCACAAGCCCAATCTCCCAATAGCAAAGAATCCTTTAAAAAAAATGTAAATCCAGACAGTGATCAGGAGCACTCCCAACATCTAATCACTTGTTCCTCATCCCATTTCGGATATTTCCTGTAAGTTTAGTTAAAATCCAGTCATAACGTTTTGAGCATTGTTGCTGACCAAGTTCATAACCTCCTGGTGGTGGTTATTAATCAAAGAATACATTTAAAAAATTGCCACGCTTGTGGTTGTTTGTTTTCTTCGTCTAACGCTTCCAAACCGGCTGCAAGAGGCTTCACTCTTTGCATCAGTATCAGCAACTGAGCGTGTTTGTTCTATAGCAGAAAGAAGTAAACATATTGAACTCTTTAATCAGTCGTGCACTTCCTGGTTCTGTGTGTAGAGGTGGGGCCTGCCGGCATAAACACTCGTGTAGAGAAGTTCAGTAAAGTAACATGGCAGAAAGTATTCAGACATCTTTTTATCCCATCCCTGACATTTCTTGAAAGTTTCATTAAAATTCACCCATAACTGTTTGAGTTATGCTGCTAACTACCTAACAAACAAGCAGACATTTGACATAACCTCCTGTCTGAGGTAATTATGTAAACTAATAACATAGTGACATTAATATTGTATCTAAATTGTTCAAACTGTATTACTAATTATAAATAAATTAATATAGAATTAAGTTGAACTTTATACCTCACTTGATTTTAAAACACAACAATAAAAATATAAAAATAAAAATTAAACCATGGAATATTTTTATGTTGAATACACAATTTTTAATATTAGCAAGTTGTTTAACTCATAATAATGCAAAAACCTGTTCCAACTTTTTAAAATATTTTGTCTACCTAAGCTATGCTCCTTTATTGCTAATTTTGTGCTTTAAATGCATGCATCTTTGCACGCACAGCGTAGACAAAAGCGTGTTTGTGTGCATGGGAATGTGAAGCACACTGGCTCGCTTATGTGTGGACGCAGTGTCACGCTTGTCCCCGATTGAGGTGCGGGGGTGCGGCCTGCCCTGGGGTGGGGGTGTCTGTCTCTTGTACCATAATTGCACTTTTTAAATGCACTGCCTTGTGGTGCTTCTATTTGCTCTGTTCATTGTTGTCCTCTCCTTGTGCCCCAAATGTGCACAAAAGCAACGCTGATCCATTGTAGTGCAGAGTGAGCACACACACGCGCGCGCGCACACACTGTCAGAGGAAAAGTGCCTTGTCATTGTTGTGCAGCTCAGATCAGACACATCATTCAGTATTTTAAAAAAATGTTTTGTCATCATGGGTGTAATTTTTTACAAAATCCACATTTAAAATAACATGGCTCAGATGCCCTGAAGAAAACTTGAGGACACCTGGTTCGAATCCAGCTTTGGCCATCCTAGTCACTGTTGTGTCCTTGGAAAATACACTTTACCTACCTTGCTCCCATTTCCACCCACACTGGTGCAAATGGGTTTCTCAATGTAAAGCGATTTAAGTCACTAGAGAAAAAATGCTATATAAATATAATTTACTTCACATCGCACACATAAAAGTAGGACTGTGAATCTTTTGAAACCACACAATT